>NW_014038128.1:0-6657 GCF_001186125.1 Sphaeroforma arctica JP610 | reverse complement strand
TATATGTGTGTGTGTGTGTTTACCCTAGAATATTGTTGTTCGAGTGCTTAAAAGTATTACTAGTTTTGACTATTTTTTAATGTCAATGAAATCCTTATATTTTATATATAGGAGTATTTAGCGTGTATATTTTGTACTGTTGCAGATAAAGTAGCCATACTGCATCGCGTTCATGAACGAGGTCGCTGGTATGTACACAGAACTTTGATATCTGAATAACAGGGTCTACACACAATAATTAACCCCGAACTATAGTTGTACACATATTAGATCAAAAGATAAATATTGAGACTGCGAGTAAGCCTGGGAAGTCAATGAATGTCCTTTGGAGGGCGATAGTAACTTCTGACAGCAACAAAATCTTAAAGCATACCCCATCGTTATGATAAGTGATAATCTTGGATTTATCAGATATGACCTCTCGTATCAGCAGCACACCCAGAGTTACGCATATGGCAACAATGGAAAAGTATCGCTTGTTTGGCCACGAATCGTTCTTGAAATGTGCGAGAAGTGGTTTTGAAATTCTTAAAAAACAAAACATGGCCTTTCAATTTGCGTTCACTTGGCAGATTATATTTAAGTTGCTCGCTATGTTTGATTTTAGCTTTGCCACTGAACGTGTTGAAGCCCAATGACCAGTTAGTCGAAGGAGTAAACAGGTGCGATTGCATTACTTACCAACTATCGAAAAACGTCACGTGGTTGAAGCTTTTGTACAACAAAATACCGGCTAAGTGCTTTATCCGAATGCGTTTTGATTACTGAACACTTCCTTTACTGTACGGGCCAGCAGGAAGATTAAGATAGCGGGTGGTCTTCACCTGCCCTTTTTATGCAATACATACAAAGCCTGTCTTTGTCTTTCGTTGCTTGTATGTACATACTCTTTTACAAATAATTATGTTTAGCTTCACAGTGCTTCACAAGTTCATTGTTTAGTGTTTTCTGTTCACAAACTTCACGGTTCACTTTTTGTTTTTTTAAATACCCTTTACCGACTGCATGTATTTATTTCTGATTGGACGTCTAATAGTTTCCATTTCACCTCTCATGGCAACCCTGCAACATTCAATAATGACAATCACACATCATCTGTTTGGACAACCTATTGAAAGTGAATCAGGTGGCCAATATTAATATCGACTCTTTTTTATATAAACACTTCGTGACCTGTCACAAATTGAACTTTATTATGTGCAAGTTACGTGAATGGGTTGACCCTGATATTAGCTATGACGACGACAACTATTGTGCTTCGGTTTTACACGTACAAAATATACGGCTGACGTGCCCTCCATAAATACCTTTACTCGCACCATCTCATTCAACAACTAAAATTTAGCCCGTATCGCCAGAACTGTTCATATCCAACAGAATATGTGTTCCTATGCAAACACTCGACTTTGTACTGTACTCCGTAATCACGTGGTCCAACAGTAGGTAGCGATATACTTGGCGACTATTATGGAGCTTTCGATATCAATAGCTGCACACAATAGTCATAGATATATACAACGTAATACAATTCCTTATAGATACTAGTCATAACACGGTTTCTGTACAATATCAAACCACGCTGACAAAAAAATTGGCGCATGTTATCCGCTAGCGAGGGATTCTCGTTTTCTCAGCGGGAATACATGTGCGCGGTCTCCTATTTCGATCGGATTGAAAAATGATAACTTTACGTAATGGAAGTTGTCGGAACGCTCCTCTATCCCCAATCTGCGTATATTCTTGAAATGTGGTCCAACTTGCAGCTAGCTTTATATGTTCTTCAACCAAAATTTAAATAGCAGGCAGCTACAATTTAAAGCTTTGCGCCGTCTAGTTCCAATGCAATCTCAAGCTCATCAAACACAGCAACAAACTCGTCCACAAGTGCCTGTGCCTTGTCTGCGGCTCCTGTATCCATTATTGCGCCAACATTTACATTCCCGCCGATGGTGTACATTGTCATACCGAACGAAACACTTTTCCGCTGAGGGGACCATGCTGCTATTCTCTCAAGTAATTTTCCATTGAAAAACATAGGCTCTGAAGGGCCGGGTACATTACTTAAAACACACGATGCTTTGCTGGCTAGGTAGTCCAGGAGGGTCCGATTAAACATGTAAGGGAGCAAGTCCGCTACGAGTGCAATGGATGTGAAAAAAACTTTCGCGATGGGTACTGTTTTAAATGTATTCATCACTGGCACCATCTTCTTGCAAGCTACCAGCGGATCAGAGTTGGTTACATCCATGTCAAATATCGGTGTAGCGAATTGATTCTCCATTTTGGCGGCGTAGGGGTTGCTTCGCATATTGACCATCATAGCGGCTTTGATACTCTTCACATCATTATTTGGTTCGATACGCGCAAACAATCGCTGGAGAGCACAACTGACTATTCCCATGAAAACATCGTTCACAGACATGCCTAGCTTTTTGCGAACAGCGTTGAATCTGACCATTTGAATAGGAGTGTCTAACATACCCACGACCTTTCTGCCGGTCACATTTTGTGTTTTGAAGGGGTTAACGTCTGCCTTGGCGAATAAGATTTTCCCGACGATTGGAATTGTGTACAAAGCAACGAACAACCAGGTAAGCCATGCGGGTTGCTGACGTGGCTTCATCGGTGCCTTGTTTGGAGCTACCTGCTTTTTTTTCTCTACCTTGATATCGTTCGACACTTGAGATTTGGTCTCCAACATGGACATCATCATGTAGCTGAATGCAACACCATCGCCCACAACATGATGCGCCATCAGGAGAACGCATGACATACTGTCGCCGGAGCCGTCGTTGCACTTCTCGTAGTTCTCAAGGATTACCATTTTCCACAACGGGCGGTCTATGGGGAGATCAGCTACGATTGATCGTCCAATCCATTCCTTCAATTCAGTACTATTGGTTGGCTTCTCAGAATCTTCGAGTAGAACCCGGTGCACATGATTTTCTTTCTTGAAATTAGTATCCTTCACCCAAAAAGGCTGGTCCTCGTACAAAGCCAAACGGTCGGTAAATCGTCTAAACCATGGGTTCTGGATCAGCTTCTCTGTGACAGCGTTGACATCTTCGAGCGTTCCATTACGAACCAACATTGCGGCACTGATCATGCACTTATTGTACTCAGTATCTAGCTTCCACATATAATCCCCGGGAGCGCAGGGTTCGGTGCCTGGTCCATATTTCTCTTTTGCTTCATCAATGATTCTTGCCGTTCGTCTACGTATGTAATAGAAAATGATACTTGCAAAAACTATTAGCAGACCGACTGATACTGGTGCTAGATTAGCTGACATTGTGATTGATACAGGCACATAAAAGTGTGATCTGTTTTTTTTATATTCCCAGGCTTTATTTATATATACATATTCTTGTCACTTTATTCATGCCATAATCTGCCTATAACGACTATTTTGAACCATAATAAACTAAATAGTCTATTGATTCGTGAACATAACATCCTGTAATATTCCGGGCGTGAATGGGAACCTCACATCTTTGGAGAATTTGCATAGTCTCGTGCTAAAAAAGAACATATTTAGAACTATAAAAATATGCAGCGGCGGGCAACACGTCCGCCCTCGGTAGCTCAGCGCCTCAGCCCTGCCGCCCATTGGGGTGTGGAGCTGACCGAGGAACACATGCAAATAAACGTAAAAGGGCATGTTATTATTTTCAACGTTTTATACACGTATTTATTATTTTAGGAATTACAAATATATGAACAAATTTAAAATTAGGAATACTAATTTTTATAAAATATGGCATATTTATGAAAAATATATGGCATATTTATTTCATATATATTATTTTCCTAACAAAATATTTCGTTCATTTTTCATATTTACTATTTTTCTATAAATATATATATTACATATTTATTATTTCTCTTGTATAATTTCCTCGTATTTTATTTATTTCTCCTATATTTCCACATATTATACTTTTAAGAGATTAATATTATGTATTGACATAGCTTGTTATTTAGTATGAGTGACGATAGCAAATACTAAAAGTTACAAACACATTGATAAACAGTCCTTGTGTATGCACAACACATATGTACAACGTAGCATAGTAATCTACTAAGTGTGAACATTTATATGAAGCTTACGCTAGGTTTATGTACACTAAAAAAGTAAAAGGTTTATAGTCTATATAATAAATAAATCATAAGTTATATGACATCTAAACACGCATTTTTATAATGTTCTCATTCTGAGTCATAGAACTCGACAGAGATCATTTAACAGTGAAGCAGGAAGATGTACAGATTAAGCTGCACTTGAATACTGTGCACTGGGGTGGCATATTTCGGCATGTGGGCTTATATTGTCACTGTATATAAGTCAAATAAACTAACAAACAATGTGTTTGACTTGTGTATATAATATATGTGATTGCTTGTCAGTATTTCAACACCACAAGTATAAAACTGGAATAAATTTTTTTGCCACCTTTTTTTGTTCCAGAAATCAATCAATTCTCAAATTGGTAACAATTTGCCACCTTAATTGAAAAAGGTGATCAACATGCATCGAGCGGAAACAGGTTAAATTACAATAGACGCTATACTACTGGTACGATAGCTCTGAAATTGGTAACAGAGCTCAAGGACAATACTATTGATAGGTGTGAACAATTTTTTGTATGCCTGTGAAATATGAAGTTCACAATGTCCCTTCTGGCAGGATATGTGACAAGTGTGGATTACGTCTACTGTAACCAGGATGCGCTCGGAAGACAAAATATCAAACTGCCATGTATTGTAAAAAAGCGTTTTTCGGGTATCACCCGAATACAATAGGGATAATATTTTTTTTCTTCAAAAATGGCAAGTATGTATGATACAATTTATGAACATATGTAATGGCTCTCATAGTGGCTGTAGTGGTTCAGGAAAGATTGATGGGAAGAAGTGTTCAGTAAATTCCCGTTTGAAGCTTGGGCCAAGTGAGTTGACAATGGAAGATATGTGCTGAGTCAATTCGGGCCGGTGTTGACAAAATACTGTTACTATCGAATGTTCCATATATTTGCTTGCTGACCTACTAAGTAGAGTACCCATCTCTGTGGTACGGATCGGGTCTGCGCCGTGTAGTGCCGCGGAATGGGTTAGTGCAGAGTACGAAATACCGAGAAGGACCAGGTTATCCGTCATAATCCGGTCGAGAAGCGAGGATGGGGGTAAGCCAATGCCGCACCAGACCACGGATGAATTTGGTATGTGTTGGCTGGCCTGGATCGGAAGTATCATAGTCGGAACCAACAAGCCCGATTATTTGGTTTGAACCGATATTTAGAAGTAGTATTTCAACAGCGTGATTAGCCGGGGTATGGGAAACATCTGTTGATTTATCTGGGACGGGTGAGAGTACTGTGATTCTTCAACATGCTGGAGAAAAGATCCAAGGTGTTCGTGGAGGGTCCAGATACCGTGGAATTCGTGGCACTCCTGTAATTGCTGAAGAAAGTCAGGGCCAATGGGCGGCAGTTTCGGGCCTACCAGGATGCGTCGAATCAGTTGTTGGATGCAGGTAAAGTGGCTAGTAGTGAACTTGTGGCTACCGGGGCAGACAGGGCAGAGACAGCCGTCGGTGCGGTAGTCGAGCAATGTGAACATGTATGTATTTATTACAATCATAGCACAGAGCCGGATTGGTGTAGACTTGAAGCTGCGATTGAAGCTGTCGTGTCTGGCTGTGTCTCGGTTTGAGGTTGGCGGTTTACCCATAACCAGTTGGTAGTAGTATTGGCGCCGGGTCATTGCCGCGATCTCTTTGTTGGACCAACGTTTTGTTGAGTTCTTCCTGATGTCGTCACAGCGTTGGCGGAGGGCTACATGGTCGGGTATACGCCCACCGTGGTTTTGTGTACAGTTTTCAGGTGAGCATAGATACTGTACGGGAAGCGCAGTGATGGTTTATCGTGGGCCCAGGGGGGTTGCGTCAGAGGGGTAAGTGGATTTGTGCTTGCCATTGAGTCGAGTTGTATTCCCAGGCAACCTCCGAAGTAGTCCGCGAATGGTCGCGCGGGGAGCAGGCCGCAAAAGTGAAGTAAGTTTGTTTGATGTTTGGGAAACCTAGGGTATTTAGTGCCCGTGATGATGGCTACTGCTTGAATGAGTGCTGAGTTAAAGCGCTCGAATAGGGGGTCCAACGCATCTTTCCATATAGTCGGAGCCCAGGCAATAATGTTCAGCCCATATGTAGCCGTGGATAGGGATAATATTATTTATTTCAAAAATGGCAGGTATGTATGATACAATGTATGAACATATGGTATGGCTCTCATAGTCGCTGTAGTGGTTCAGGAAATATTGATGAATGTTTTGAACATCACCAGTCGGTTGCGGGGGTGTCGCCAGCTGAAGCCATGGAACTCATAAGCGCGGAAAGAGGCGATACCCAGTGACAATGCTGCAACCAGGGATTCCATATGTCTAGCGAGGTTGATTCCTGGTACTCCGTGAGAGAGTGGGAACCTCAGGTATTTGGAGTGTTTCAGTTCGGCATGTGTCAAAAAGAGTGTCCAACGTGTGCGTTTGTAATTTTTGATGTAATTTCATCCTATTTGGTATAGTATAAATAACAGGGTCTTTCACGCATACTTGCGAAGTTACACAACTATATATATGGAAATATATGTCCATGAAAACACA
>NW_014038129.1:4735-6664 GCF_001186125.1 Sphaeroforma arctica JP610 | reverse complement strand
GCACAATAGTATATATATATGTGTGTATGTATATATATATATATAAATATATATATATAGGTATATAGTCACATACCTCTTTCATCATCGTCTACTCGACGCACAGCTAACTGCAGCGTATATCTTCAGGTTGACAAGTGCGCCGCATTCCGACTGTTTCGGCTATATTGGGATAGATACACTTAACCTAAATACCCCTACAGAAATTTTGTACTTTAATTATACCATAGAACAGTTGGCGTGTGGGTTAGAGGACGCTAACGATTTGTTGCTACCGGTTACTGAGGTTCGTGCAACAACCAGAGGCGCTTGCGAATAGACTACTTGCACCGAGACAACGTTTGGATATGACATGACCATGTCAGTACGATGCGCAGTTGCATTTGATTCAGCACAGTGCGATAGAGGTATATAGTATGGCAGTGGTATTTCTTTCCGCTTTCGATCGCAGTCTTAAATACTGTCATAGTACTTCATATTTATATAAATGTCGTACATACGGTCAAACGTATTATGATGGATACGGAGCCGCAAAATTCAAAGCAATACATGCTCATTATGATAGTCTGCACACAATGGTCACAGATGCTGCGCATATATTGGTGGCTTTTTTTATTGCACTTGATATTGGCTCTCACAATTTAATTTTTTATTTTTTGAAATAACGTTCAGAATCCTAATTGTATTTTGTCAAATATTCAATTTTAATTCGAAGTTCCAATTTCTATTTGCATCACAATACTATTTAGTAGTAAATAGGTGGTGAGTGGTGAGTTGGTGACCGGACCCATCACAAGACCAGGTGACTTCGATCGAGTATGAATATGTATTTATATTTTCAACTGAATACTGAAAGCATCACAGTTTGGACTTTGGACTTAAATTCGGGGACAGACGGCGAATTTAACCGAGAAAAAAAACCCAACAAAAAAAGGTGCTCTTTTTTGTCTAGAGGGTCCGTTCCAGGCCTAAATTTTATCCAAAAAAGAGGCAGACAAAAGTAGGGCTGGATGCCTCGGGGCCATATAGCTCTCTCTAGAAATAAATACAGTGGTACAGTAATATGCACAAATGCGCATATCATATGCTTTGTTTGGTAAGGTGTTTAATCCTCGACCTTGCTCTAATTCGTAGTTCAATTAGTAGCGTGTGCTTTGGCTCAGTTGTTAGCGGTAAGCATTTATAACTTGACAGGCAATATCTCTGACTACTATAATCCCGCACCCAGAAAAACACCACAAAATACATGCATTGGACGCTCGCACCCAACAGGTGAGTATTACCGCTGTTCTTATATACATTATATATTGTATCTCATTTATAGGTTATCATAAAAACATATGCTAATTTTTTGAGAGTATAACAAGCCACACTTGAACAAACGCAGAAGTATCCTGGTAAGTAAATACTGCAAATAAGTTTCGAGTCCCAGTATAAAAAAAGTCGACAAAAAAAGAGGTAAACATTAAAAGAGGTAGACAATGAAGGTTTGACTGTAATTTTATGTCATTCCTGTGTTTTAAAATATGCTGATCAAAAAAAAAAATAGGGTTTCAAACTCCAAAAGTAATATATAAAAAGACTGAGGTATTCTAAAATGGAAAAAAGGAAGAAGAAGAAAAAGTATTACATAAAAGTAGTTGCTTGCCAAAACGGTAAAAAAAATCTATTTAGAAGGGCCTAGTAAAAACATATGTTTTTGTAAACATGTCGAGGATTTTGTAATGGTCTTTTAAAGCATACATTGCGCATATGCCAATACAGCGCAGTGTTATTTGTTATTTACTATATGTGATATTAACGAGTGATGATGGACGCTTGTATGCAAATATAATATATATTAATATTTATATATATATATATATATATATATATATATATATATATATATATATGTAGTAGTATAACTAACTAAATAATTTACTTACT
>NW_014038129.1:0-4715 GCF_001186125.1 Sphaeroforma arctica JP610 | reverse complement strand
GTAGTTTAAGTAAGTAGTAGTAGTAGTAGACGTGTATANAATATATATATATATATATATATATATATATATATATATATATATATATATATATATGTATGTATGAATATACAAATAATTTCTCTCTGTGAGTAAGGTGTTGAGTAAAGATTGCTGGATTGATATTACACGGAAGTTCAAGACTTGAAAGCCAGTACATAATTATAATTTTCGCGTGTACTACTTCTCGAAACAGTATTTCTGTGCATGCTCGATGACTACCAGATATAATTGAACGTATAAAATGCAGGGTATCATGTTGCCTCGAACGTTGCTTGCCCGGAGAGGTCCCTCTAGTCGGATAACTTTAGCTCAGGGCAGCAAAAATAGGCACGTGCAATTGTACAGTTGCTTGTACTCTACTGTGTCGAGAACATACATTGATACACACACCCATTTGGACATGATACTGAAGCGCCTGCGACAGCCTCATACTCACTACCCAGCACTTTGCAAAGAAGTGCATCTCAACACACCGATGGAAGCCTGCATCCATGTGAGTTGTTCACCTGCTACATTCGAGGACGGCTTGCGTCTTGTGGAAAACTACGACAATGTTTACGGTGCATTTGGTGTACACCCTAAGAGTGCTAAAGAATACAACCTCAGTGTGGCGAAGAGGATACGAAGCATACTACTGCCGACTTCTCGCGAAGCGAGCGTACACGACAGGGACATGCATAACTCGCATACAGCAGAGAATGACGAAACAAATACTAAACGATCTATAGAATCAGGTAATAACAAACAACCTAAATCATCGGAAGATAACACGCGCACCGCTAAAGATGGCCGGGATACTAGTGATAAACCGTTTGTGCGGCGTTACAGAGCGATAGCCCTGGGCGAGTGCGGCTTAGACTACAGCCAGCGAGACAGCTGGGGAGGGGATGAGAAGATACGACATGAAAAAGAACTGCAGAAACGCGTGTTTATTGATCAGATCCAATTGGCCGTGAAACTCAACGTACCGCTTGTGATACACACACGAGAGGCTGAGGACGATACGTTGGAGATACTCATGAGACATTTGCCGAGTACACACCCTACTCATTTGCACTGTTTTACGTCTCACGTGTCGTTAGCAGTAGCTTTATTAAAGTCACATACAGGTTTGTGTATAGGCTTTACAGGAGCAGTGACCTTCAAAAGCGCGCATGTGCTGAGAAATACCGTTAGAAAAGTACCTCTAAATAGAATTCTATTAGAGACAGATGGACCTTTCATGGCTCCAGAGCCCCACCGCGGTAAGACCTGTGTACCTTCGATGATTCCATATATAGCAGAGTGCGTTGCCAAGGTGAAGGGGGTTGACGCGTCACAAGTGTATGAGCAGGCGAGGATAAACACGCATAAAGTGTACGGAATTTAGTATGCATATGTAGTGAGTTGATAGGCTACATACCGAACAATCATAAAAATTTCGACGTTAAAAGGTATGCCAATTGCCACAAAATCTGTCAATTTTCGATGGAACCTCATATAGCAGAGTGCGTTGCCAGTGGACGGGTCACAAGTGTATAAGCAGGTGCGGAGACACACGTATAGGGTGGACGGAATTCCATATGTACATGTAGCTAGTTGGCAAGCTAAAAGCCGAATCTTCATAAAACTTCGACGTTGACGTCGCTTACTCGACTTGAAATGATTTAAAGTAGAAGTAAGACGGGCAGAGAAATACGTATAAGTTGTACGTAATTTAGTAAGTATACATAGTTGACAGACCACATGCCGGAATCTTCATAACATTGCTAAGCTACGTCGCTTACATGCTCAAATTAAAATGCAAGTATGCCGACTACCACAGTATCATACTCTTTGTGACATATATTTTTGATTGACGCCCAACTCTTTTTCCAGCTATGTGCGTCGTCCTATATTGATACACATACAAATTTGGTCAAGTAAATACATCCGAGAAAATTCCGGGGCTGGCTACCTGTACGACTTAACTAACATAATAATCGTTACCCTTTATCTATTCCTCCTTTGGCATATATTTAGCCTTGTAGCTCTCGTACTCGTTGAAGTGCAACACATCTCCTTCGTCCTTGACTGTCTTGCAGTAATCCATATCGGACATAAAGGCGAGAATAGGATTTCGCACATCCTTCTTGTAGTGATGACCCAGAGCCGGTTTAGCGTACTCTGTGGCTTCCACTAGGTTGTAATGTGCTATCTTGGTGAAGAAGAGATGGTGCAACACGTGTGTCTCGATGTGGTGCATAAAGTAGTTGATTATAGGCCCAAAGTCACGGTCAACAGTAGTCGCAGCACCCTTCACAAAAGACCACTGAGCGTTGCGGTAGAATAGTGACTCGGGGTGTGTGTGGTGCAGATTAGTGACCAGAGAGAGCCACATTGAGAAGATTATATAGGGGATGAAATACCAATCTACGAATGCAAAGAATCCTGCTAGGACAGTAGGCGTGTGCGCCACAGAGAAGCTGAAAACCGACATAAGGAAGGCAGCGATCGATGCGGTTCCTACTGTTGCGCATATCCTGTCGTGCGTGGTTTTAAAAAGCACTTCATTGAACGGATTGAAGTGTGATCCATAGACCAAGTCTCCAGCCTCGGCCACAAGTAGATAGTATGGGAACATCAGCAAGGATAACGCAGTGAAACGTATTGATCCATACCAAGTGTTGTCGTCCTTCCAGCCCTTTGCTGTAGACTCCTTCACAGGTGTCCAAGTCTTATCCCGATCAAGATCATTGTGGTACATATGGTGAATACGGTGCGATTGTCGCCAGCCGTGGTACGGTACTAATAGTGGAACGTGCGCCACATGACCTACAATCATGTTGATCGCCGGGCTGGTGGAGAATGTTCCGTGACCGGCGTCGTGTCCAATCATAAACAAGCACCACAACTGGAAACCCATTAAATTCCACCATACTAGTCTTGTAAATACTGACACCAATGATCCGTATGCACCAGACATGAAATCTGAAAGCAAGTACACACGCAGTGCATACAAAAGTCCGATTAAAACAATATCTTGTACTAAGTAGGTCAATCCCTTGACGGTGCTGATCTCCCAGCAGTGAGGAGGGATAGCAGCACGCACCTTAGCCATGTTGACTACATCGTCGGCTTCCTTTGGATTGTTCGTACGACTCTTAAGAACAGTGGGTGCAGAGGATTCCTGTTCCACAACGGGATCAGTACTGCTAACTACACCGTTATTCTGGTCAGCAGTGCACGATTCGAAAGTCAACCCCATTGTATATTTGTGAAACACCACCGTGCTATAGCGATACGAGCTGTCTCGATGATACTAAGGTGGTAATTGAAAAGAGAAAGGGATATCGCTCGCATTATAATTCGCAAAATTCGACAGCATATATATATAAATATAGAGCAGGATAAAATGTTTCTAAGTCCCAAACTCCCCACAAGAGACAGAGAGTCCAGACTCTCTCTTTACTATTTACTGAGAGAGATAGAGAATAACTCTAGTAGAGAGACTCCAGTCCAGACGCCAGACTCCAGACTCCAGAGCCCAGAGTCAGGGCTCACTCCAACGTTCAGTGAACAGGTCCACCGTCCACGAGGCAAATGAACAAAGGCGAGTCATCAAAACTGAATATTGTAAAAATTATTATGTCATCGAAAAGTGCATGTGTGTGTAGATTCCATGACGAGAGGATTCTTGAACGAACGCCATAGCCATATTTCATTAATTAAAGAGAGTAGGGCAGTAGGCTATGCGAACGCGGCAACGCACCAAACCGAGTGAGTGTTTTGTGTCAATGTGTCTCTTGCATTTTGGATTTGTTTCAAAACAAAAACGAATAAAGTACCAGACCGACTGAGCAATCGCAGCTTCTAAAAAGAACAGAAGGCTATGTATTATTAAATTGGAAAAAAAAACAAGAGAGTATGTAGTTAATTACGAACAATTTTTATATAGAAGGGAAAGTGCCCTCTCCTCTCAATTAAATACAAGAGTACTACTTTCTTGATAACATTAGCAACATTATTTTAAATACACAATAAGTAGTATTATCGTAAACACGATGTCTCACGCCTGACAGAGCACATGGAACTGTGGAAGTGCTTTTTTTAGAACATTGGCACTTTGGAATTTCGGAGAGGTAAATATTTACAAAGTTGGAAATTCTTGGAACTTGACAATTGCCATCGTCATATCGAGATTATTGTCGTCATCGATTCTCTGGAAAATCAAGTGTCAACGTGAGCCCAAGCCCCAAAGTCCAAATCCTTCAATTGACCGTCTTCTTCTATTGAGCAAGGGCCTTCAGAAAGAATTGGGGGCAGTCAAACACGTATATCCTGGGAGTGGAGCCCTGCGATTGTTCACTTCTAGTATTTTTGATTAAAAAAAAGCCTGTCCTCATTTAAACAAAATCAAATGATGGACCGATATAATAAGCCTATAAGATTATTATGACAGATTGGCAGAATTGTATGCTTATAGTTTTGACACATTATCATAGCCTTCTATTATATGACGTTATTTCAACAAAAATATTCATAAAATATTTCGACACTTTTGAAATACATCCACAAAAAATAGTCATCAATATTTTGATGAATATATATGACGCTATCAAAACATAAAATGTACATGTCACAACAGTGATATATATATATATACATTTATATATATATATATACATATATATATGTATATATGTATATATGTA
>NW_014038130.1:5531-6675 GCF_001186125.1 Sphaeroforma arctica JP610 | reverse complement strand
TATATATATATATATATACTATATATATATATATATATATATAACTATATATATATATATATATATATATATATATATATATATGTGTGTGTGTGTGTGTGTGTGTGTGTGTGTGTGTGTGTGTGTGTTTATATCTACATATATATATATATATGATACTCATACATTCCGCACGTATATGCCCAAGCATACATCAGCTAACCTGAGAAAATACACCGATCAGGTTTGTTTCGATATCGTATGCATTAAAATCATTTTTAAAGATGCAGACTTATTACGAATACAGTACTACCTTGGGCACAATGGTCCGGCAGGATTCAGCCCCAAACATCAAACCCTAAAACCAAAAATAGGTACATAACCCTAAAAAAGCATCGACGCTGCCTATTGTCTAATCAATTTAGTTTATATTTCCAATGAGTTAAAATAATGATGACATATTTGTAGAAAAAAATAGATGCAAACAATTAGTTTCTTTGTTTGCATAGAGTCTCCCCCCAACGACAGGAGGAGGGTACGTGCTATAAGATGTATATAGATTATTGTCAAAAGCTCTCGTAACAACATCGTATGGAATGATGTTTATCATACACATGGTATAAAAATTTACATACGGTATCATATCGATGTAATGAAACCGAGGCAGCGGCATGTCGACCAGGGATGGTGGCCGGAGGGCGTCCTCACAGCCCTCTGAGAAGAAGATTCTTGTAAACTTCTATTCGAAGGTAAACTACAGTGCAGACATTGAATAGTCGATTAAGATATATTCAACTGTACATTGTGTTGTAGAAAGGAAGAAAAAAGATGAAACTTGAGAGTTTTTATCAATTAGTCGTGTACAGTAACATTGGTTGGGTGAATGTATGAATAGCAGGCAAGCGTACTCCGGACACATTGAATAGAAAGCAAACTTATAACGTAATATCAGGAAAAAACATATATTGTATATGTGTATGATTGTATCTGTTGGATACGTTTACACACCTCATTGATAGTCAAAATTTATAGAAAGCCTTGGACTACGAGCATTTTTATTCATCCATCAGATACAATTAGTTCAATCGGAATATAAGATTGTCACATGTACTTTGACATATGCAATATATATATATATATATATATATATATATATATATATATA
>NW_014038130.1:0-2683 GCF_001186125.1 Sphaeroforma arctica JP610 | reverse complement strand
TATATGTGTGTGTGTGTATGTATTTACGTATATATATATTTAGATACTTCTATGTATTTATATATGTAATTATCTAGTACAGATGCATCTATATTGTAAAAAGGCTTGGACTTTCGAGTATGTACAATTTGATGAATACAAAAAAAGACTATCAAATATATATCTATAGACCCTTAAATGTTCATTATACTGCGATATTGTATACTCACGTCATATTCTTCACTTAGCCACCATTTAGTACTAAATTTCGTAATCCTTACATCCACTACTATATACAATCAAGTTATGAAGCTCAATGCCTTTGGTACGGATGAAGTTGTACAATCGATACATAACCCGCGACCATTGTTAATCGCATTCTGCAGGTTTCACAGATCATCGCGCAATCCAGACAGAGTGACTTAGACCTCACGTCCAAAACAAATATGTGGGTACGGTCAATGTTTTTGGTGTGGATAAGCAGTTTGAACCCGAATCTGCTCCGAAAAAAATATCTCTTTGTATAGGTGTATGTAGTGCGTTCAATGTTTTGGTGTGCACGTTCAACTTGAACCCGAATTTGCTTCCAGCTCGTGAAATCTCTTTGTATATGTGTATGTAGTACGGTCCATGTTTTGGTGTGAATATTCAACTTGCACCCGAATATGTGCCGAAAAATGTATCCCTTTGTATACGTCTGTATGAAGTCCGTTCAATGTTTTGGTGTGAATGTTCAGCCTCCACCCGAATTTACTACTAACCAATGACACTCCTTGGTATATGTATCTGTTGTTCGTTCAATGTGTTGACGTGTGTGTTTAATGTTTTGGTGTGAACATTCAACTTTCACCGGAATACGAGTGCCTAGCCCGTGATACCCCATTGCAAATGTATCTGTAGTACGTTCAACGTTTTGACGTGAATGTAAAGCTTCTAACCGAATTTGAGCTTCTAACTCGTGACACCCCTTTGTGTATGTACCCACATACATCTGTTTTAGACTCACTTTACTTGTATATTATTCACACGTGGTTTCTAATATAATATATCTTAGCCGATGTATTCTGAATGCCTCATATACTCGGTAGCTTGCTGTTTGTACCTTTAGGTGGGGCGTAGGTAAGGTTTGGTCATTTAATATATATTGGGCATCTATCTCTGTGTCTTCAGAATTCCGCATGTATGCGTACCGTTACAGCTAGGCTATCCTCTATTAAGTGCTCACTACAGAATCGATACTACCATACACTATATCACCATTCCACCCACTCCTTGCATTAAGCTTGTGAACAGTGTCTGATAGAACTATAATTCATTTCTTTTAGCGTCTAAGGGGTTGCCTCTCGTTGCAGCCAGTTTCTAGACTGCTGCCCTAGAGGCTTAAGGGTTTTTAGAGGTTTAGACACATGCATCGTACGACTGCGCATATGAAACGAGTAGGTATTTATAATATCGATAAGTATTCACTCAACATCTCTGTTTATTTTTAGTTCAATATCGGGATGATGAATGCGGGATCTGTCCTTTCACTCACTGAGCCTTGGACCGGTCCGAAACCCGATCTGGACAGACCAATGAGTATCGAGGTTGCAGTGGATGCCTCTACGCTGCCCACAACTCAGGTAATATAAACAGATAGACAATCAGGGTCCGATGAAAAGATAGTCACTTAGGTAATTTAAATAGTTAAGACACAGGTAATATCAATAGATAGACACTCGGGTACTATTGAGAGATAGTCACTTAAGTAATATCAATAAATAAGAAACTTAGATCTTACCAATAGATAGACACTCAGGTACTATTAGAATATATACATTCGGGTAATACAAATAGATATGCATCCGGGTACTATTGAACGAGAATCATTCCGATGCCATGCTCAGATACAATAACAGATCGACACTCGGTTGATACTATAGATCGACACCCACGGTAGCGAGGCATATAGAATGTACTTAGGTTAGGGTTTAGGGTTTAGAGTTGAGGGTAAGGTATAGTTTAGACGTAATATATTACGACATATGGATTCAAGATTAGCAATCAGCGGGCATTTGTATAGATTTATACGTGACGCGACATACGAATATTGGTTTTTTTTCTTGGTTGATGCGCTACTGCAACGATATCAGCCAGCAGTTGCTATTCAGGAAAACAAAATAATACCGAACTTTGACACAACCCTAAAATCCTTTAGCAAATCCCCAATGTGTATACGTGTTCCCTCGGTTTGTTTTAGAGATTGTCTACCAGATTGGGTAGACATCAATGGGTTACCAAAAGATTTAGGGTTTAGAAGTGTTTAGAGTCTACCTAGTGTGTGCACATGTGCGTGGTCGTACAGTCCATTGCATCCACACGCAGCAATATCAACGGGTCTTTCAATTGCACACATGTGCGAGGTCGTACAGTCCATTGCATCCACACGCAGCAATATCAACGGGTCTTTCAATTGCACACATGTACTTTCAGGTGCTGCTGTTGAACGGCAAAGGTGCAGAACCCAACTCGCGATATGTTGTGCTGGAGCACTGGTCGCTGTCTATCGACAAAGCCGCTGGGTATGTGTTATTTTTATATTTGTATAGAAACACCCACATACTCACACCCACACACACACACACATATATATATATATAGCAGCACTGGTCGCTGTCTCTCGACAAAGTAGCTGGGTATGTGCTATTTTATATGTTTGTATTGA
>NW_014038131.1:3990-6676 GCF_001186125.1 Sphaeroforma arctica JP610 | reverse complement strand
TGCATTGATATTTGTCGCTTTTCAACGCTTTGTAGCACTTGCGCAAAGTCCGCTATCGATTTTTGAAACACAACACAATCCTCATTCACCCTAGACAGATCAGCACAAATCTGTTTATGCCTGGACCTCTGACAGTACAAAATAATCGCAGCTGTCATAATCGCAAATGCAACGAAAGTTATAACTTTCATAACCAGTAGCATCTGTTCTGAGCTCAGTTTAAGGTCTATCATGGACCGTGGTATGTGGATGTTTTGAATATATTTGTAACGGTTTATTTCATCGATTTGCTTCCTTTAACTCAGGCATATGTGACGACTAGCGACACGCAGCAAATTGTCAGTATCATACTCGTAACAGATTAAAAACAAGTTACCCTAGAACTTAAAAATACCCTTCTGCTTAAGCTCAGTGGCCTTCAACTTTCGCATCATTATGTTGTGCACAAGGATGCCGTCGTTAGTCTGATATCGCATGTCATTGTATTGTGAACGACACGACTGCTCAACCTTTTCTGCATTCTCATTGTAGTAATCTGAACGCGCTACATAAGTTGTGAAAATTGTCCACCCGTGCTCATACCCGAAAATAGACTTCACAAGTCCAGTAAACTTAAAATAATCCCGAGCCGTCTCCACTGGAAGGCAGGCCTTGGTATGAATATCTCTGACTCTGCACCGACCAAAACAAAAGCGCGTTCTGATTGACACTTCATGGACAGCAATCTCGTCTGATGACAGCTTGTCCGACATCCCCAGGCCTATTTCTTTAGGACCGGTCTTCGACGCTACCACATCAGTCACACTCGGTTTGGGTGCATTTAGGACCGGCTTTGCTGTATGAGCAGGATCAACATCTATATCCGGACAGCAGATTACAGACGCATGCGTGGCCGTCATGGTGGACATTGACACGGAACATTCTCCACCGCCCAAAATCTTCAATACCGACCCGTCAACATTGCTGTACGTACGCTTACCGTTCAAATCATGCGTCGTTACTTTTACAGCGTATGGTGCCCGCAACAGCTGGTTGCGTCCATACACTGACCAGTCTACAATGTCGCTCACTCCTTCGACGTCACTTTGTGCCAGAAATATTTTGAAGCCTGTTGCGTAGTCCGCTAGTTCCGCCATAGACGAAAATACGTGTCTTTGGTAAATGACATGAAAACTGATTTTCCCTGGCCTAGACGCAGTCAGCGTTGTCACGTCCTTATATTCGGCACTTTTGTTCCCGTATATAGACGTGCAGTATCTGGACCTCGCACATCCAAATTTCAGTAAAACACTGGCGCCATTGTCTATTGCATCTCCGCGCACATCTATATCGTAATATTCGCGGACAGGGACCGATTTTTTCTGAGTCCCTCTACTTTTCCCAAAATATATTTATTTTAAGAAAAGTCATCTGAGTCCCTCTACTTTGGTCGAAATATATTTATTTTAAAAAAAGAATAGTGTTTCGTCCCTCTACGCTTTAACCTTTTTACCTATAGCACGAAAAGACACATTTTCCAATTTGGCGTGGGAAAGGCATTTCGGCGTTTGGACACAAACAATGGGGTTTTTTTCACCAAAATGAAGGTACTTCCTCTTAATTTATTTCAAGAAAGTCTGCATACAAAAAAGGTAGTTTCCAGTCTGGTAAAAAAACATGGCATTTTCGCGTTTAAAAAAAAGAATGGGGGTTTTTTCAGTCAAAACAAGGTAGATCCGCCAATTAATTGCTAAAACTTGCTCCAGTAGTTGATATTTGTTGAAAACACGAGTTGAAATCGCATTCTTTCTGTCCCAGTTTCTCCCAAACTGTACCTAGCTCCTCTACTGCATTGCTAACTGTCTCACGCGCACTTAATTCATTCGTTTCCATTCTATGTCATCTGACACTGTCGATTCTACATTGCTACCTGCTTTTCTCGATCGCCTCTATCTTCCCATCGTCGCCCCTGTACTTGCCCGCACATATGAAAATCTGCCATATCGACCTTCTCTACGCCAAATTACGTTCTCCTATACCCCTAACTGCGATACTGCATCATGTTCGTGTTGTGCGGACTGACTAGGTCAGTCGAAACATTGTTCAACCGTCCTATGGGATGCTAATTAGTCAGAGGGAGGCCTTGATGGCCAACGACGGCCTGAAAAGTCGCATTGGAATTGAAGTATCTGGTTTTTCGGACCGAAGATGGATTAAAGAATCAAAAGAAGAATGAATGGTTGTTGGGAAATGGTCGGATGACTGATTGTTCTATAAAAATATAAAACTAATAATAAAAATGCTCATCAGATAAATAAACTGGACACATGTTAATTTCTGCATATATTACAAATAACCAATTTACTCTAATTTTAAAATAATTTTAAAAATCTGCATAAAATAAAAATATATATATAATTTTTTCTATATGTGTATCACGCAAGCGTATCAACCCGAGCAAAACAGATATCTATGTATATATATGTTAAATAGAAGTAGTAGTATTCGACCGGATGGTCGGATAACTATTTGTTCTAGAAACAAAAAAGAAGAAAAATGCTCATCCGCTAAATAAACTGGGCACCTGTTAATTTCTGCATATATTACTAATCACTCCAATTTGCTCTAGATTTAAATAAATTATAAAATCTGCATAATATATATATATATATATATATATATAAGAAAATCACGCAAACGTATCAAA
>NW_014038131.1:0-3501 GCF_001186125.1 Sphaeroforma arctica JP610 | reverse complement strand
CATATATTACTAATCACTCCAATTTGCTCTAGATTTAAATAAATTATAAAATACTGCATAATATATATATATATATATATATATATGAAAATCACGCAAACGTATCAAACCGAGCAAAACGGAAGGTGGGGTTTTCATTTCACTTATCTGTGCTCGGAAGACTTTGCTCCTGTCGTAATTTTCAAGCTCCTTTCAGCTATCCGGTACTGAGGCAGATCAACTCCTGTAATTTGTCAATAAAACGAATTTCTACGTCCACTATTATCCTCGAGATAAAATCGAATAATACACCTAAAGTAACTAGTCGTAAAAATGTAGTAAACACATCAAGATACGATACTAAAACCTACTGAGTCTCCATGAGGCTCAGTGCGGTGTATTTATTCTTATATTTGATTGTCTACGTGGTCTACAAATAATTCACCTCGTGTGAATTAATTGTAAACTAATTTTAACTCCACACTGATAATGGTTTAAGGGGACTATAACCACAGTGTGACTTTTAACCTAATTTGTCTGTCGCTATCCATACCCGGCTGATCCTGTTCTTTGTGCCAGCGTTCGTTGTTCTTTATTTACCACCACGAGTTCAACCACACTTCCTGAATCATACAGCAACTTTGGCCTGCTTGATTCGCTACTGCCCACGCCACTGTCTGCGACTATAGACTGTTGATGCTTACCTCTTACGGCTGTTTATCGCAAAAGTTAATCGTTGTTTACCCGGTTCATTCTTGTGGGTGGGTTTAGTGATGATAGATGACTAAAAATGATATATTCACGCAACAATTTCGGTTCTTCTTCACTTTCTTCGTTGTCAATTAATGTGTTTTGTTTTTATAATAATCATCAATTCATGTGCAACTTCTATAAGCTTGTTAAAATGTAGTTAATAAATCAAGAAAACAATGTCTCAACGTACGTCTCTGCTACAAGGGGGGGGATGTTGTAGATTTATTGTTCATTATCTGAACCATCAAATGTAAAATTGACATATGCTAATAATCCGTTCGTTTGGGTTTTAGAGCACTTGGTTTATCCAATGATTGTTTCGGTTTAAAGAAACACGATAATTCCCATTAGAGATCATAAACAATTTGAAAACATACGTAAACCTTATGGGCCAGAGCACCTCCCCACTTTCAAGTTTTCAACTTCAATAACCGTTTCAACCTATTGAAATTATTAATTTTATCCCTGTTCATTTTTCGGGGTGATATCAGTTTCAAGCGCTCGAGAAAGCCTGGTTCTTGAATCTAAAGTGTGTGCACCATATTCGAATGAGAAAAAATAATCCCTAATCTTCCTTCGGCAGAGAGATAATTCGACATGGTCACCCATTTCTCTTTAACTTTATGAATTTGTCATTGGGTATCTGTTGAAACCTATCATACAATCTAACAAAGGCGAAGAAGATTTTTTGAGGGGAAAACACCTGCACCTAATAACATTTTACGATATACTCTAGCTGTTTGCTGCCTATTTTTGTCAAACGCATCTGCATTAAATATTGATAGTGCAAGTTTGAAAATGTCAACTACAGTGTTGTTTGCAGTAATTCTTGTATCGAAGACCGGGACAACTGGAATATGCATACGCTCTGCTAGCTCTTTCAAGCGCTGATCAAGTGCCAAAATTAGACCCGGGACTCCCACGCTCAGAGGAACCATCGTTCCATGTATTCGGCTACCAATGACCCCATCAAATTCTCGTGCAAACTCTCTCCATCTTGTAACAGAAAAAAAAAAGAATACTCGTTCCCAAGGAACTTTTAAGCCATTGCTCTCGGCCGTTCTGAGCGTTGCAATATCCCTCCTATCCTGGAGAACCACTGCACTGCCAGGATACTGTTCCGATATATTCAAAAGCAGTTTCAGAGTTTCCTTGAGAAATTTCCAAGGAAGAGTTATAATAAATCGCAACTCACTAGTATTCTTCCCCTCCACTATGATCCTCATTTTCTCAGCAAGAACATTTCCAAGGCGACGATTAGATGATATCATCAAACTTGGACACCCTAGGTTCGTCGAAGCAATATCAAAATGTTCCAAAACCATCTCAGTCACTCGGCCCCGTACGGAGAAGAAGTATAGTTGGTCAATAGAATCTTTAAGTCGGCGAAGATGTGTCAAATTTTGAAGTGCTATATAGTTTGTAGGATCTAACAGTGTTGCGTTAGAACCCATGTCAATTTCAGAAGTCGATGATACTGGAAAATAGTCGCATCCTATCCCAATCACTGCAGTTTTAGTATTTCGATACTGATAGTTGATGATAAATTTCTCCTTCTGCGCGATAGACTTCTGACAGGGTAGATTGTTCGCTACTGGTATCATTACCAAATTAATTTCGACCTCACTAGAAGGATGGGTGAGTGTAAATGGGGATTCAGTATGAGAGAGTATTACATTCTGGTCGGTATCTACCAAGGATGACGCCCCGTACGACCATACATGATTTCCACTATTACCGGTTCCAGCGTATTTTTCCATTTCATGCATCGAGTACGACACAGCACTAACGAGAGACTCATTATAAAACGCACGAATAAAAACCACTGGGCGTTTGGTAAAATCGTAGGATCTCAGTTCTATTATACCCGTAGTATACAAAGTTACTAAACCAACTAATGTAATGCAGGCCAATGGACCTCTCCTCAAGGGAAATAACTGCATGGTCACGAGTAGTGGTAGTTTCAGAAGTTAGACTCGAATGAATATTTAAAAATGAAATTCCGATATTATTATAGCCACAAGTAATATAAAAATATTTCTGTTTTGTTATAATATCTTTAAAGAAAGAAAAATGAATATATTTCTTAAAAAAAGATTTAAAAATATTGAGGATAATAACTCCTTCAAAATTGTCTGCAAGTTTGGTGGCTAAATATTCCTTTGGGCCACCAAAGGAGGAGCCACCAGTACTGTGTCACGTTTAAGTACCTGAGGCCACGAGCCTCGGCATGAAGGGCAGCCAGGATCCCTATGTGTTGACGGTGAATGACGGGATGTTCAATCGGCCGCGGGTTTTTCCTAAAACCCTTACGTCCTATTCCTGATCGCTACTTATGGTTTCCCACGTTGCATCCTCTTCCAACTCACCCTGTTCGATTTCGTCTGGGTGTGCCAGAATAGAAGCAATGTGTGTGTCTGTAGGCGTGGTCTCCTCATGCTCCGTTTGCTGGTCGTCCGAGTCTATCAGAGCCGCAATGGTGTTGACCGCGGGCAAACTCTTATTGAAGTATACGCCTTGCTTGAATTCTCGGCCCGAGCTGGATGTGAAACCAACCCGTTTGTTCGACTGGTAGTGCTTGCAGGAAGATATATGTCTGGAACTGGGTGGGGCACCCGCTCTGCACGCGTAACACGTGGTGGTCGTAGATTTGCTTGTGCGTTGTGTGCTGCCTCCTCCTGTATTCGTTTTCAAAATACGATCTCGTTGTTGGGCTGGAAGCTGACTACGCCGATTCCCCACATTCATCTGTGTCCGTACCCGTTGTTT
>NW_014038132.1:1688-6683 GCF_001186125.1 Sphaeroforma arctica JP610 | reverse complement strand
ACTTCATTGTTCTTATTTATTTATTAAATTGATACTAATTTGGGTTTTTTGTTTGAGGAGTTACGATTCTATTATAATTTTTAGTGCCTAGACTTTGGGACTAGTGGGAAAAGATGGGAACGCTGTCTTTTTTCCATAGCTAATGGGATTAAAAACATCGGCGTAACCGCCGGGGGTGTCTCGTCTTCTCTGTCTGCACTTTCGGCAGCGTCCGGGAGGTTCTTTGCAGATACCTGCGCCTTGTCGTTGATTGTCGGCACAGTAGGGGAAATATTGATATCACTCTTAGTTGAAGGGGGAGGTCCCATGAGACTAGACGTATCCCCAGCCCTCATATATATCGAAAGTGGCACAACCTCACTCTCCACTGTGGTTAGAGCCGACGCTCCCACAATGTCCCTAGCTGTGGCGGAAGGGGACATCTCCAGATTTTTTTTCTGGGAAGGCTCAGGACGATTATGTGCAGGCACTTGTGGAGATAGATTTATAGGTAGGGTTGAAAATCCAGCCGACGAATTGCCAGTCGCTGTCTCGCGCTGACTTGTAGGTAGGGTTGAAAATCCAGTCGACGAATTGCCAGTCGCGGTCTCGCGCTTACTACGTTCCAGTATCTCCACAGTGGCCTTGAACTTGTTGTTCAGAGTCGCCAGTTCTGCGGCATTCTGGGCGGCCTCAGCCCTCGTTGCCTCCAGATCCCTCTCCATGATTTTCTTGTACACAATTCTTTTCTTCACCTCCATCTCGCAGGATCGTGTGAGCTCTGCGACATCCTCCCGAAGCTTCATGTTTGCATCCTTCTCGGCCTTGAGCAGCGTATATTGTGCAGCGTTCTTAGTTGCTTGCTGGTCCCGTTGCTCGCGGTAGTTGTTAATCCGCTCTAAACACTCATCCCTCTCTTTCCTCACCTCAGCCACCTCTTCCTTGCTTTTTTCCTGCAGCGCCTCAATAGCAGCACTCTCCTCTATGCCTCCCGACAGCTCGAACGTTGCACACTTAGCCTTCAATAAGCTGAGCTCGTCTCTGAGCTCATCTGAACTCACCCTGTGCTTCTCAATGGTCTCATCCAGGCTACGGTCCGATTTCTCGACCTTTTGGAGCGCTTCCTCCAGTTCTATGTTCAGCGCGGCAGTGTCAGATTCGAGCTCCTTCAACCGGATATCCCGTGCCTCCACGATTCCTTCCAACCGCTTAACATCTGCGACAAGGTCTCTCATATCGTTTTCAAATTTTTCCCGCACCTCTTCTCTCTCACGCTGATTCTTTTGGTCCAATGCGTAGAAAGTGGTTTCTCTACGCTGAAACTTGTCCTTCTCGTCTCTAAGTTTGACCTGCACCTCCTGGAGCTGGGCCTTTATGGCCAGCAATTCTCTGCCATTCCCTCCACTAGGCCTTTTGATCGATGCATACACCTCCGCATATAGATCGCGGAACTTGGCAATTTGTCGATCTCTATCCGACAAATTCCTATTCAGAACCTCAATATCATCAGTCATCTGATGCTGTGCGGCAAGGGTATCATCCAGTTTCTCCTGTAGCCAAGCGGCCGGATTAGCCTCAGGTGTTCTAAGTGCACTATTAAACTCCCCACTCTGAGAGCTCGGCCGATGTTGTGGATGTTGCTGAATCTGCTGCTGCGCTTCGCTTGTTTTCTTATGGACAAGCGCATCCACTTCCGCTGGGCTCATACCTCCTCGGCCCAGCATGCCTCCAAACACCATCAAAGCCAGTACGAATAGCAGTACGGAGGTGAAAGCCACAAACACATTAGCACCCCATACAAATTTATCAGTCGATGCCATTAACAACGACGGCCGCAGCAGATATAATGGAACAATGCCCTCCTCGAGCACCCCTCGGACCATATGTTCCTGGCGCAGGCGCTTCTCTAAGGCTTGGATCGTCTCTCTAGCAGCCATCACTTCAGTCGAGAGTTCAGCATTGCGGGCTTCAGCATTCTCCAAACGCTCCTGCGACTCGGCGAAATTACCTGTCGCGCCATCATCCTTTATACTAAATTTGGCATTTATATTCACATACGGATTGCCATCATCCTTCGGCTGAGATGTCTCAGGCTTTCCTGCATGGCCCGCATTCTCACCCACCACCGCAGTGGGTGTACACGCTTCCTTTAGAGCGCCCACAATGTCATAGTCCGGCCCATTCGCCATGGTCTCATCCAGGGCTTGTGCGCGCACCATGAGCTGCTTCTCTCTAAATATCATACGCATGTTCTCTGCCTTCAAGGCCTGCACCTCTTTCTGAGAGGCTGTCTCTCGCTTCACCACAGCATTCTCTCTGACAAACAGCCCCTTCTCCACCTCAGACACCGCCGCCTCTCGTTCAGCCAGTTTTTCAGTCAATTCCTCAGTCAGTTCCTGTGTTATTTTTTGAGTGAGTTCCACTGTTATGTTTTGAGTGAGTTCCTCTGTTTTGTTTTGAGTGAGTTCCTGTGTTATTTTTTTAGTCATATTCTTGGCCAATTTCTCGCACTCCGCACCCACTTGTGGGGTTTCCTTGTCCGCGGGGGCTTCGAGAGTCTCGGTGGGTGATGGTTCGGCCGTGACCACCTCTTGGAGGACGTCTGGCGGTAGAACTGAAGCAGGTGGCTTTAAAGTGGGTAAGTTTAAAGTGGGTGGGCCCAGCTTAGTTGGAGGTGCTGCAGTCGTACACCGGGAGAGGCTGTCTTGCTCCACTTTGTGCAACTCATCGGTCAGCTTCTGTACCTGCACATGCAGGTCGTACACCTTTTTTGTCTCTAGGCGCGCCGAGGAGTGGCACATGGCAACGGCACGAGCGGAATCGTTCATCGCTGCTGCGCTGGTTATAGCCTGCTTGGCGAGGCTAGCCACGCACTCGGTATACAAGGCTTCAGTTTCGTTGAGGGTGGTTTGTGTTTCGTTAAGAGCTATTTTGTGTTTCTCAGCATGATCGTGCGCTCGATGCTCACTGATATTGAATGCCTTGGCTACTTGCGCCAGTTTGGTGGAGGTTGCGTTTTCGCGGTCGTTGCACTCGGCAAGTGATGTATTGGTGAGGGTACGCGCAGTCTGTTCTGCTTGAAGAGTTGTGTTGCACACCTTAAGATCGCTTTCCAGGCTCTCGACACGCTCAGCCGCTGCGCTCAGTACCTTCTCCGCCGTCATCTTCTCGTTCAGAAGCAGTCTCTTCGCTTCATAACAGGCGGCCAATCTGATCTCCAAACCCTCTCCAGTAGATGTCAGGATGCTTATCTGGCTCAAATGCGTGGTCTGGTTAGCGCCACACTCGGCATTCAGTGCGTCGTAGGCTTCCTGTGAGGTGTTACACTCAGTTTGCAAGGCTGTACAGGTCTCATTCTGGGCCAAATATAATGCGTGCTCAGCCTCACAAGCAGTCTTAAGCTCCTTGATTTCGCCGTCCAGTTCCTTTAAGGCGTCCGCTTTCTGCACAAGAAAGGCTCGCAAGTCCTGTAGTTCTGAAGCTGGGGCTCCTCCGAACGCACCCGGGTGTCCGTAAAGGCTCTCACCGCTGAAACAGAAGAATACATGTACATTTGAGCGATGAACTAACGGGACGTAGTGATAGAAACCATTTCAAATAACAATTCACACTCGTATCTTAAGGCAAATACTTCTGACAGGTAAGACATAGTGTCAGTGCAACAGCACGAGGGCAATACTAATGTTCTACACATAAATAACAGAATCCAACAAAGTTCATCAGGCATACTATGGGACTCCCGGTGGTGCTCGAAGCTGGGCTTGCTGCTGGAACCCTGCAACCTGGACTTGCGAACGTATCTCTGCAATGATCTCCTTGCCCACCCTTCGAACGGCATCGCGTGTATCTTCATGGCGACGGTCACTATCCCTGGAATCTTCATATCTGCGACGTTCCTTGTCGACGCGATCTAGTTCTCGGCGCCGTTCCTCGCGATCGTGCCGATAGTACCGGTGACCGTAGTCTCGGTCGTTCACTTTCCCGGCTGGTCCATCGCTGTAGGACGAGTCATACGCATATCCACTGTCGTACCCATAGTCTCTTTCGTATGCAAAGTCTTTGTCGTATACATAATCTCTGTCGTATAGATAGTCTCGGTCGAATCCATAGTCTCTGTCATATATAAACTCTCGGCCAGTCGGCCGGCCGGTAGGAGATTCATTGTATGCTGACTCGGATCTGCGAGTGGGTTTGGGAGGTCGCGTGGTATCTTGGTCTACCGGTGATTGTGGAACTTCGAAAGGTTGCTGTGGGCCCACTAAAGGTTGTTGTTGTGCCCCTAATGGCTGTTGTTGTGCCCCTGAGGATGGCTGTGGGCCCAGAAAAGGCTGTTGTTGGGCGTCTAAGGATTGCTGTTGCGGCCCTGAGGGTGGATGTGGACCCATTGAAGGTGGTTGTAAACTAGGTAAAGGTGGCTTCGGTTCTAATGGTCCTTGTTGTTGCCTTGAGGGTGGTTGTGGACCCATAAAAGATTGTTGTTGGGCGTCTAAGGGTTGCTGTTGCCCTGAGGGTGGTTGTGGACCTATATAAGGTTGTTGTTGGGCGATTAGGGGATGCTGTTGCGACCCTGAAGGTGGTTGTGGACCGACTGAATGTTGTTGTAAACCAGGTAAAGGTTGCTTCGGTCCTACTGGAGCTTGCCGTTGCCCTGAGGGTGGCTGTGGACCCATAAAAGGTTGATGTGGACCAGCCAGATGTTCTGGTGATGGAATATTGAGAGTGGAGAGTGGTGCCTCCATACGTGTGCCCTCCACAGTTTGTTGGGGAATACCTAGTGGCTGTTGTAGAGCTCCTGCGTGCGCTTGTGCGACACCAGACGGTGGTTTCAAAACATGACGCGGTTCTTGTGGGACTTTCAAGTTACCAGCCCTGATTTCTTGCTCGAAGCGCTTCACTAAGACGAGAAATTCTTCGTCATTTTCAAAATCGCCGAGTTCTGTTTGAAGGTGAAGTAAAACAAAGCCTGAGTTCAGTATATCAAGCAGTAGGAATGATACATTTATATAAATCATATAC
>NW_014038132.1:0-919 GCF_001186125.1 Sphaeroforma arctica JP610 | reverse complement strand
CCCTATATATGTGTGTTTGTGTGTGTATGCGGATATGTATAAATGTATGCATGTATGTATGTAACTATTTATATATATGTATGTGTTTGTGTGTATGCTGATATGTATAAATGTATGCCTGTATGTATGTAACTATATATATATGTGTGTGTGTGTGTTATGTGTGTGTATGTATGTATGTCTATATATATATATATATATATAGTGTACCTACGGTTAGTAAATCAAGATAAGTTGCTGTATGTATGCGCATGTGTCTGACCGTACATACCATCTGAGGCACTTCCAACGGCAATATTCGTGAAACTCAGCAGGACTGTGAAAATAATCAGCAGCAAAAACTTGGCCAAAATCATCTCGAATATTTGATTGATAGAACAATAAACCGTTATATATAGAGGGCGATAGAGTTGTAGTGTGCTTAATCTTGTGTTCTAAACATAACAGCTAAAATAGTGTTTAAAGTGAAGTCAAGAGGACCTTGTCGACCTCTATTTATATATTATTGGTGCTGTTATGGACTCTTCTCACTCTGTGCTTGGGTAAATATGTGTTCCAATCTCGATTTATGAGCCTCTATGAGTCTATGATCAGGTATCTGTCTCACTCTGGCTATAGCCTTGTAAAATCAAACTCTCTGGTGGCAGTGGTGGTGCCTGGTGGGGATATTATATCTCGCAGTTTGTTTATATTATTTATTATTTTTGATGACTCTATTTTGTGGAGGCCTGAGGAAGAGGAGATAAAAAACGAGGTACATTTCATAGTCCCAGGGTCTACTGGTTTACATCATTTTTCTCGATTTTCAAAAAAGCTCTATTTAATTTACGACGAGTACGATCAGATTTTATGGTTATAATAAGTCCTAAAATAACAGTTTATACATAGCCTTCTAGGCTACGGATTATATATATACATA
>NW_014038133.1:2961-6696 GCF_001186125.1 Sphaeroforma arctica JP610 | reverse complement strand
ATATATTCATACCCGTACAGAGTGTATCTATACTTTACGTTGTGCCACACACCTGTAATAGCGTGTGCACTCGTTTATGAGCAGTGCAAACGCAGTAGCCCAGGAGCATTGCGCTGTGTGGCTGAGCCTCTGCCCACACACTCACTATACTGCATTCACTTCCACTTCCACTTCCACCTGCGTGCGAGTGTGCGCGCGCGCGCGTGTGTGTGTGTGTGTGTGTATGTGAGATAGTCACGTGATCATTAGCGCATATTCTCAAGTATTGCGGTTGTCGCATACTCTTTGCTATGGTACAGGTCTGGCAAACGGGGTAAAGCGTTGCTGGAGATTTCCGAGACCATGCATCTGCCAGTGGGCCACTATCCCGTAACCTTCCTGGTAAAAGCCGACCACACTATCGCGGAGTGTCAACTGGTGGTGATTGAACCGAAAACTGAGGTATGTACCTCGAGTATGAAGACGTGGTACTGGGTTTGCAGGCGCACTCGGTACGAACCCTCGAGCACCTTTGGGGCTTGGATTTGTCCGTGAATGTGGGTGTATGTGCACATACGTAGGTACGTCTACACGCCGCACTTACATGCAACTCACGGTGTATAAGTGAAGCTTGTTGTCTTGGCTACATGCAACTAACGGTGTATAAGTGAAGCTTATTGTCTAACGGTGTATAAGTGAAGCCTGTTGTCTAACGGTGTATAAGTGAAGCTTGTTGTCTAACGGTGTATAAGTGAAGCTTGTTGTCTAACGGTGTATAAGTATAGCTTGTTGTCTCGGCTACATGCAACTAACGGTGTATAAGTGAAGCTTGTTGTCTTGGCTACATGCAACTAATGGTGTATAAAGTGAAGCTTGTTGTCTAACGGTGTGTAAGTGAAGCTTGTTGTCTCGCTACATCCAACTAACGGTGTATAAGTGAAGCTTGTTGTCTCGGCTACATCCAACTAACGGTGTATAAGTGAAGCTTGTTGTCTTGGCTACATGCAACTAATGGTGTATAAGTGAAGCTTGTTGTCTAACGGTGTATAAGTGAAGCTTGTTGTCTCGGCTACATCCAACTAACGGTGTATAAGTGAAGCTTGTTGTCTTGGCTACATGCAACTCACGGTGTATAAGTGAAGCTTGCTGTCTCGGCGTGGCACGGTAGACTGTCTTGCCCAGTTGAGGGATGTATGCCATATCCCGTTTGTGTCGTGCGTGAGTGAGAAATCAGTTGATCGGCGATTCAGGATAGATGCGAGTCTTGGTATGAGAATCTGCGGCCGTGTTTTCCTCCACAAGGCACTTCCATAGAAGCCAAGCTACGACACCCCTCGGGTGTATAGGCACTCGTGCTATGCGGTGCACACAGCTCGAGAGGTGTAGGGCATCACAAGTACGTGGTTAACAATGTTCACCTCAGCATCACAAGTACGTGGTTAACAATGCTCACCTCAGCATCACAAGTACGTGGTTAAAAATGCTCACCTCGGATGGTTGTCTAGGGAAGTGTGCTGAATGGTTGGAAGTGTGGAGTACTATAGGAAACAAAGGGGTTTAAATCTGTGTTTGCTAGGAACGTTTATATCAGCAACCATGCGGAAGAGCTAGCTAAAGGGCAATTGATAACCATGAGTGTCCAAGCAATATCCACACACCAAGATATCTCACCCATCATGGTAGTATGACAAAAGAGCCCTAAATAGGCACAAGTGGACAATAAGATAACCATAAATAGGCACAAGTGGACAACAAGAGAACCATAAATAGGCACAGGTGGACAACAAGAGAACTATAAATAGGCACAAGTGGACAGTAAGAGAGCCAAAAATAGGCACAAGTGGGCATTAGTATATACAAAAGAATCTGGGCCATAAAATCAGGCATGCTAAATGCAAAGTCTGGAGGAACATAGGCAATCAGGGGGTTTCCAATCATTGTGTACTAACTTCGCAATGCAGCTATGTAAAGGTATTGATAATCGGGTAGATAGCATCACACAGAAAACTCAAAAAAAAAAATCTTACTCCTGAGACTACTCGACGTACATGGTATCATACACGTGCACTGTTGCGTTCATCTTTTGAAAGTCCGCTGTAGATCCGACCTGGCAATCAAGACCTAATCCATTTTTTATCGGGTCTGTTCACCCATTTTTCATCGGGTCTGTTCTGACCTCAAAGCATACAGTTCCTCCAGGTTAACAATAGTCTGGGGTCTATGATTCATGTTTACAAGGGATGATGTTCAGTATCGACAGAGCCTTTACCTTAATCTCTTCTGTTATGACCTATAGGCCCATGATCTCTGCAGGTTAACAATAGTCTGCGGTCTTTGATTCGTATTCACAGGTGGTGATATTCAGTATTGACGGAGCCTTTGCTGCGAGTGTGTCAATGAGTGGGCAAGATCCGAAGGTAAGAATGGTTTTGAGCCGAACCAAATGACATGATCGACTGTACTCACACCTCATTGTATGACTCTTGTCGCACGTAGTTTAAAAGCTGAGCCTGTTTGGTACAGTATGTGTAAGTAGTTGGAATATGTTCAGTACACTATGTATATGTATCCAGCACCTGTTGAATAGTATTGCACCAGTTAAAAACAGTATGTGTATGTAGTTATAACATGTGTACCACGATATATGTATATATGTATGTAGTATTGCACCGGTTAAAAACAGTATGTGTATGTAGTCATGACCTGTTTTCCACGATATATGTATGTGGTATTGCACCGGTTAAAACAGTATGTGTATGTACTCATAGCATGTTTACCACGATATATGTAAGTAGTATTGCGCCAGTTAAAAAACAGTATGTGTATGTACTCATAGCCTCTTTATCACGATATATGTATGTAGTATTGCACCGGTTAAAAACAGTATGTGTCTGTTGTTATGACCTGTTTTCCATGATATATGTATGTAAGTTGAATTTGTCGCTTCAATCAATGGGCATTGGTTGGTCAATTGTGCATTTTTTTCTCTCTGAAGACTTTGTTTGGCCTACTTAATGGCTCTTTTATATATTACTTTAATATCAACGGAAAGTTGTGTTGGTATATCGCACACACTCTGGTACATCGACATTAGTTTGCAAGAATGTTTTTTCTGCTAAAGTTTATTATCGACATTGGTTTGCAAGGGGTTTCTTCTTTCAAAGCAAATTGAGTGTGTACAGCATCGCATCGTTCATATGCATCGACCCACGAATCTTCTCAGATCGCATTGTCTGTGATCCTATTCACAACCAGTCCAGTATTTGAATACTCTTTGTCTATATTCACAACCAGTCCAGTCTTGAGTAGAGTTTCGTCACTTTCTCAAATGTGCATTTGTGTTTTGAAAGTTTCTGTTCGATTAGTTGCCACTGAATACTCTTTGTCCATATTCACAACCAGTCCAGTCTTTGAATGCTCTTTATCTTGAACTTGTTCACAGCCAGTCCAGTCAGACTTGGGATACTCCCCCTGGCCAGACATCTTCATTATTATAAATGTGAACTCATGGACAGTGAATGGTTCCTTTGGTCCTTCGTTACCTTACCTTGATTGTTATAAATGTGAATTCATGGGTAGTGAATGGTTCCTTTGGTCTTTCCTTTCATTTCCTTGATTGTTATAAATGCGAACTCATCGGTAGTGAATGGTCTGTTTGGTCCTTCCTTTCCTTTCCTTGATTGTTATAAATGTGAACTCATCGGTAGTGAATAGTCCCTTTGGTCCTTCCTTTCCTTTCCTTGATTGTTATAAATG
>NW_014038133.1:0-2552 GCF_001186125.1 Sphaeroforma arctica JP610 | reverse complement strand
GGTAGTGAATAGTCCCTTTGGTCCTTCCTTTCCTTTCCTTGATTGTTATAAATGTGAATCATCGGTAGTGAATGGTCTGTTTGGTCTTTCATTTCCTTTCCTTGATTGTATAAATGTGAACTCATCGGTAGTGAATGGTTCCTTTGGTCCTTCCTTTCCATTCCTTGATTGTTATAAATGCGAACTCATCGGTAGTGAATGGTCTGTCTGGTCCTTCCTTTCCTTACCTTTCCTTGATTGTTATAAATGTGAACTCATCGGTAATGAATGGTTCCTTTGGTCCTTCCCTTCCTTTCCTTTCCTTGATTGTTATAAATGTGAACTCATCGGTAGTGAATGGTCCCTTTGGTCCTTCCTTTCCTTTCCTTTGCCTATAACGCAGGTGCAAGCCATGAGTGTTGACATCGTGCGTGCCTGGAGTAAGAAGGGATATCAAGTGATCTACATCTCGTCTCGCCCGGAGATGCAATATTGGAATGTAAGCAATTACTCGTAGATGTAGCATTAGAACGTACGTAGTTATTCGTAGATGTAGCATTGTAATGTAAGCAATTACTCGTGGATGTAGCATTGGAATGTACGTAGTTACTCGTGTAGTAAATCTGAGTACGAAGTGGGTATCAATACTCGGAATGCAAATCAGAGTCAACGAGGACAACATATACCTGTCGTAACGTTATCTAGTTTCTGGATCTATCGAAGTGTGTCTATTGATGTGTTCAACTGTCCAGTATTGGTTGTTAGGAATAGCAAGGTCAACAATACGTCTGTCGGAAGGTAGATCCTCGTTACCAAATTCATATTGTTTTTACCGTTTAAAGATAAAACTAAGATAAGACTATAGCAGGCAGTTAAGATTGTTTTCCGAATACATAACTCTCGCGCTTAGAGCGCAACACGTTAAAACGTTCCGCATCTGTACACTACGCACTGACTGTGCGTGCTGATAATATGATTGTCCTATGTATTGTTGAATGTATTCGCACCAAAGGCTCTGTACCACGCCATTCGTAGCATCTCCTCCGGCTTCTCTGTCATCTATAGCAGTGACTGAAGGACTATTCTCGTTCTGGTGCATAACGTGTATGCGTCTACTGAGATATCAACTTGGGACTTCCTTGCATGCCTAACTCTGGATCTTTGATCTCTGTTCGTCTCTCCCGTGTGCTCCGATTACTTGTTCCACGTCACATTGACCCGCTGGTTCCGCACGCTAAACGCACATACGCATTGGATACATCCGCACCTATGTTTTAGTGTTAGGTGGTGAATTGGTTTCATATGCCCATTCCATTGGTTTTATATGCACATATGCATGATATTCATATGCCCATTCGGTTGGTTTCATATGCCTATTTCATTGGTTTTATATGCACATACGCATTATATTCATATGCCCATTCCATTGATTTCACATGCTAGGTGGTGAATTGGCTCGCGCGACACAACTTCCCATTCGGATCGGTGCACTTCTGCGGAGCGGTTCATGCCAGAGGTCCCAGCTCCTTCAAGGTATGCGGAGCATATAGTTATAGATGAGTAGTCTATTAATAGAATGAATGGTCTGTTGATAGAATGAGCGGACAAACTGTCGATAGGCTGGGGGGTTGCGAAACCATTGTTCCTAGCGGGTGTGGTATTGGACGTTAGTGCGTGCTTTCACTGAGATCGAGTGTGCTATTTATAGACTGCGTGTGCGTTCTATTTTTAGAATTTTCTTTGCCATGAGACCAAGCGATTGTTGTTGGGAGGGTATGACATCCCAAGGTATGTCGGTTAATTCGCGAACTTTCACAGCCTATGGACAGCTTAGAATCGAACGTATTGTTTGCGAAGTCACCAAATCGGGTGTGTACAAGTCAAGCGAGAAGTTGCAGTGTGTAACAATGGTCTAGGATGGGACCATGTTGTATATTGCATGGTACATCTCTCATGTTTGAAATAGAATAGTTGTTGTATAGTACATGATACATCTCTTACGAGTGAAATAGAACAGTCGTTGCGGGTTTGTGATACCACATGCTGTTGTACCATAGAATAGAGAGGATTCTCTTTTCCTAACCGTATGCGAACCTGGTTTCTTTTCTTTTCTTTTCTTTTTTTGGTCCTAGACAGCACGAGTATATGGTCGCCCGCTTGGATTTAGATTGCGTACGAGTATTCACATAAATCACCATAGTTAAGAAAAACAACAACAAAAAACAGTGTCTCATTGGATCACCACATATATAAACACCCTTTCTTCGTCCATGCTATTCACCAGGGCCACTACCTGGAGAAGATGATCGAGGAGAACGAGATGGTTGTTGTGTATGTCTGAGCGAATGCATCTACACATACGATATATATATGTACATATATTCTCATGCACCTTTATGAGTGTAAAGTCTTAGATCGCTGAGATCGCTGTTCACTTATTCAAGTGCAATTGTTCTCGGTCACATGGGCCGCTTTTGGTGTCGCTTATGTATGTATGTATGTATGTATGTATGTATGTATGTATGTATTTAAGTATGTATGTATGCATGTATGCATGTATGTATGTATATATG
>NW_014038134.1:0-6704 GCF_001186125.1 Sphaeroforma arctica JP610 | reverse complement strand
TATATATAAATATAAATAAATAAATATATATATATATATATATATATATGTATTTATATTTGTATTTATATTGATATATATGTGGAGTATATTTAGGTCTCATAATTAGATATTTGTACGTACCTTGCTCTGTTTTTCAAAATTCATATCTTTCGGGGGATATTTTGACGTCACAAAATTTATATATATAATTGTATTTACTGTGATCTATTATCATTAGGAAATGATGCGACTGAAAAATGAGGGCCTGTTAAAGGTATATCACCTGGGGCTGTTTACAGTATTAAGGCGTATTCCAAACTCGGAGGACACTAAGATATACCCCAGTCAGCAATTAGGGTATGTTTATTGTAAGCTAGATTTTCACCCTGGATTGCACTGATAAGACTTTTGTAGCGCCTGTCATGGTATGCGATGGTATAGTCGTGCCGGTGCAGTTGCCGTTTCAGTTCTGTGACGCTGCACTTCTTATTTTAATTGAGCTTTCGTACCCTGTGCACTGTTATCAATTTACATGTTGGCAGAGACGAGTAAAATTAACAACTAGTTGCTACTAAATTTAAATTCGGAAACGCAGTACAATCGCATCCAGGTCCTTGCAGAATATATGGCTGAAGAAAAAATTGCTTTCTCACAATTTAGGAACCCACTTTCTAGCGAAGACCCGTTTACGGCCATTAAGGACTCACTACTGGATGTGGGCTTCTTGGGGCGGTGGTACAAACTAGAAGAGGTTATGGTAGATTATGATGTCTGCGAATAGTTACGGCACAATTTAGAGTCAAATAAAAAAATGAAATACAAATTTTAATTCTATGATACGGGCAAAACGGGCATTTTGCTCTGATGGCAAAATAGCGCATCTTCCTACAAAAGATAGCCTACACGAGCAGCACAGTCTGAGTCTCAGTATATCAAATATTTAGGTAGTATAGCGTTGTGCAACGAAATTAGAAGTAGAGGTTTTACATAGCCTTCTAAATCAGACAGAAGGCAATGGTTTTTACTAGATTTTTTGAGTGCTTAAAAGATTATTATATAGCAATCCGGGATATTCGGGTTATGCTGTTGGGCGAATATTTATTCCAACATTTATCGTACGCGCAGACTACATAACTATTCTCGCTAGAAGCAGACCATTTTGATTTATTAGTTTCCACTGACCAGCTGGTATGCAACCAAATGTGCACCTCGCTCCCCAACATCCTCGGTTTTAGCCACCATGATAGGACAGGTCGAAAGAACGGCATTCATGCGTCCCTTATCCAACATTGTGTCGATGAAATCTGCTTGTTGCAGTTTATAATATATAACACTAGTATCAATTTACATACATACACATCGAGGAGATCTTGTATGTGAGCAATGGTACATGGTCGTGCATAAAAACTTCAATTGGAGGTATGCGCGAAGATGGAAGAACAGATGATATGTCACAACACCTCAAGAATCAACTGATTTTAGAAGCTCAAATAAGAGACAGAGATAATAAAGATATAATGATATACATACATATATATATATGTACATAATATATATATAAATAGCTATATAGATATATATCAAATATACATATACATATATATGCATATATACATACACGCACACACACACACACACACATATATATATATAAATATGAATATATATATAAATATGAATATGAATATATATATAGACAAATATTCAACATACCAGTGTTTTTTGTATAATACTCCAGGTTCTTGACGTTGATTCCGCCAGTCAAGTACATGCCACCCGTAGGCAGCCATTTTAACATTGCATTACCAGCTTCTGATGCATAGGCATTGAAGAAAATCTCCATTGCCTGCGCACACAACTCACACTCTTTGGTGTTCATGGCAACGATACCGCCTGAAGAAAAATATGAAGTTCAGACAGGGAGTACTTGTAAGCTATCAAATTGATTCGCAGATGATTATGAGTTGCTGGTCACGTTTATCGGAAAGCCAATTCGTAGCATACATTGGTTGGAGTGAATGCTTGTTAGGGCCGAGCGCATACGCGCTCGATCAAAACAAATTCCAAGAAGGCACGCACGGAAAATGACTGAACACTAGAAATAATCCTCGCTGCCGGTTTACAACTAAGTAGCGTGCCGTAGTGTTCCTTGTGAACCAGTTCTTAAACAACACCACCGCCGACCATACCTTTCTGAGCACCTCCGTTCATGAATTTCTCGTGTACGGCGGGAGTGACCTTCTCCGGGAACTTTTTGAGCGCAAGGAACTCGTAGATGAGCGCAATTCCAGGGCCTGAGACAAATGAATACTAAAACTAGTTATGAGAAACTAGTGCTTCGACAAAGCGGTATGATATTATACAATGCTCATATGAAAACGATGCAGAGCAAGCTGCATTGACATGATAAAGTGCCTATGAAAAAATTGTACAACAAGGTATCCAAAGGTGTCTTATTCAATTCTGATTGAAGTTGCCGACTATGTGCGTATAAGTATGTGCTTTGTCACCCACAGTACACACCTGAGATGATTCTCTCTACCGATACACGGGCTTTGGCTCTGAACTTCTTGCGTGCGTATGCTAGTATCTCCACTTCCAGATCTGTGTGTGGGGCCCAATCAGTATGTCCACCCTCGGTTGCCCAACACTTGTAACCTTTCTGCAAGGTGCCAAAAGACCAATATGTGACATGAGAGTCAAACAACAGTAAGTCTCCGGGGCATTGATTTTCCGCGCGGAGTACAACGGCCTGAATCAGAGAATTTCATTCTTGAATTGTAAGTAGCACTATTGTATCATACTGTTATTTATTTCAGACTTGGTGTGTTGCATGCAACATAATTACCTGAAGCGTATGGCTGCACAAGGAAGAACATTTTTATGGATACAAGTACAACAACTCTTTCTATACCCACATGCCTCTAAAAACCCAAATGTGCCGATTCACATAGGAATTTGAGTACAATTCAACTAAATGAGCATACGGGAAAGAGCAGATTCACACATCTATACAACTAAAAAGTAGTGAGATTTGTTATAAATACACCACCTAGTACGAGGAGTAACAAATTTACCCAGAAAATCATAGATATGATTGTCTGATACGAGAACTTATCGAGAACTTCTGACCGTACAACAGCATTCCGTCATACCGCTTTGGGGTCTTTAGTCAAAAAGCACTCGCCAAGACCAGTGCCTGCACCGATGGTAGCAACCACGCCACCCTCCTTAGGTGGCACATCGTTCAGGATGAGACACTCGTCATCAGCAAGTGTCAGTAGTCCGTAACCCATGGCAGTGAAATCGTTCACAAGAAGTACCTGCATGTCGTCAATTAACATGTGCATGTTGAGTCTTAGCGTATTTGATAGTTGATAGGCTACACGGTTGCAATTCAAGCTAACGACAGTCTGAGAATGCTTCAAACAAAAGGCGTCAAATGATAGCTCGATTGGCTCAACCCTTGCGAACATTGACATAAAAACGCATTTTTGTATCGATAGACCACATCAAATATCTAAGAATATATTGTACTAACGATGGGTAATGCGATGAAGTCCGTGAAATTATTGGACTTGTTTCGTAAAATTGTACTGCGCTGCGTTTAGTACTTTAATCGACTTAGCAAACTCTACGTGTCCATGCATACATATAACTTACATACAAATCGATATACAAATCGACATATAAGATGAACTCACCGCTATTATCATACCCAAAAGATACAGCTTTATACCAGTTAGAAAACCACACAAGACTGTCTGAGATAAAACGCAGAAACCACAATCAACACATGAAAATACAGGTTTCCATTCGGATACAAAATACGAATGGAATTGTGCTTTCTCGACATAGATTATGATCCAAAATACACACGGGGTGTATGCCTATCTTCCATCGAACGTGCACAAACAGGACCAGACTCTGGCAAGAACGACGAGGATATTTTGCAATGTACTATGGAAACACGACCAGGGGCATGGGCAACTGGGTAATACCAAACTAAACTACAAGCAAACAATCGGGCCATTTCTAGAGCATAGAAAATATATCGCAATAGGCAAGTACAGGCGAGAAACACTGGTACCATAGCGAGTTTCAAAATTACATTCTTATGAGATATCTTACAAATCGCAAATCAATATACGCTCGGATACACAAACACCGCAGAAACATCGCAATGGCGTCTAGGAGAACAACTATTTAGGAGTATATATTAACACTCAATGGCAACATGCTTTGCATATTTCAACATCCGCCTTGTACCTCACCAGTTGGTACAGAGGACCAACTATACACGAATTTTTATATTTTCGTACACATGATTATAAACATACACATCACATAGATACACTTCATGCTCGTACTCGTACACCATACCTTATTAATGTTCAGCTGCTTCTCCAGAGCGCTACCCGAAATGAACCAACCGTTTTTTATGTTTGTGAAGCTAACGGTGTTATCGAGGATGGGACCGGCACATGCCAAGCATGCCGCCACAGGGGTCTCGGAAGTCTTACTCTCTTCTAGGAACAACTTCATAATGTCCAAGAAGTTCTTGTGTTGCTCATTCTGGTATTTATTGTCGAACTGTAATGTGCCTGGAGCTTTTTCTTTCCTTTTGGGTTCCTGGGCGAGTCGTAGACAGGCAAACATAGTAAATATGTTAAGACTTATAATCTCTCTATAGGCGAACGAAGTATGTGGAGTGACAAGCATTACTACAGAGATTATGAGAATATCAACTCCATCAAGTATTCACTAGCTCAGGGAAATACCAAGACAGGTAGAAATTCAAGGCTGTTGTGAGCAGTAGACTCAACCGAACAATTAATAGTAAATATACGGTGGGTTCGGGAGATATTCGGCATTTTGTGATCAGACATATTTTGTGTGTGAGATTTGGTATCCAAATTTTGAAACATATATAAAATATAGCTCATCGCGATATCGTGTCAGAATTTCAGACCTGCCAGTACAGGCCCATGTAAATAGAATTATCAACAAACGATAGAGAATCCATGTAATCATTCACAGAGGCGATAATGCCACTGGATAGTCAAAAGACGTGTGCTGTGATAAGTTGTGCCTTTATTTTTAACAGGGCGAAGTCTTAGTGAGCTACAAACTGCATACCGGAGCGTCGGCGGGTATACTCCATAGTGATAGGCGCGTGTTGGTGCCACCGCAGTCGCCTACGATTACCAATCTATCTCCCATAATTAATCAACAATACTATAATCTAGAGAGAGCACTTAAACGAATGTAACGTTCCATCGAGAATGTGTGCTATTTATTCAAACATTTTTCTGATATTCACCTTGTTAAATCTCCTACGCAACCCTCTTGCCCTCTTCTTGTGTCATTGTTGGCTGTTGTGTTGTGCTCTTCTGCTGACAATGACAAAACTCTGATTTTTACCTATAAAAGGTAATTGAAGTGATATAACCCGATGACAAAATTATCATCAATATTATTGGTTGGAAGATTTTGGCGGGGATCACCGGGTTTGAGTCTTTGAAGTTTGAGATGGTTCTTTAAAATCTTTTTGTTATCACCGATGCGATGAGTGAGTGACTGATTGATCTAATTAAAAATAAAACTGAAGTTGTCTGGCTTCTTATTAGATTCGAACCCTAAATGTCTTTATAGGTTTCTTGCCTAAACCTGTCTAATTTTCAGAAGGCTATGCTAATTAGCTAAATATTTGTTTAATTTTCAGAAGGCTATGGAAAATTGCAGAAAACTCTGTGGTTTGGGGCTTTTTAATAGTCGTGAGTCCAATAACCACAAGACACAAGTCACAAGTACGTAAGCAACAATCAGTAAAATTTGTAAATAAGTGTCGTTACTCGGTGGAAATAGAAATATAATCAATATCGAAAAATAATAAAGCATACTCGTCACGTAAAATAAGGTACAGTATAGATTTTGAGGGACACAGAGTTGAAGAACAGTTATGTCATTCTTACTTTCAATTCTCATTAACGAGCCTGCTACATAGCGAATTAATATAAATTCGTCCTCCAACTGCACCATATTTACTATAAGATGGATACAAATGCGTATATCTGGATACAAATGCGTATATCTGTGCCATTTCCCTTTGAACTCTCAATTCATGTCTACTGGTACGTGCTAAACATTTTATCACAAAATAGATACATAATTAAAACATGATCGTCTCTCTACTAGATGCAGAAGAAAAAGTAAATATGGCTGTCGCCCGCAACAGTGTTAATTCGTCATACAACTGCACTAAATAATGACACTTTGAGATGAATACATTGCGGTCTACAAGATTTGTTCGGCGGCCTACAAGATTTGTTCATTGGAGCTCTGGAGTTCTGTACCAAAAAACATATTTACTTTTCGACGGATACAATTTCGTATATCTGTGTTATTCGCCCTTGAACTCTTAATTCATGCCCGTCTACTAGTACACGATAGATATACACTTTATCGCTTCTATAAATATGGAATTAGAAAATGATCGTCTCCTTACTGATCGTCTCCTCACTAGACGTAGAAGTAAAAGAAAATCACGAGTGACTAGACGTACAACTATACTAAAAATGATGACACAGTAAATGAATACAATTCGACTTAAAAGCTCTTTTCGTTGGGCATTTTTTTAAATTTTTACTAAGGGTGACTTACGTTTGAAGTTTCATCACCCGACCTACTACTACTGTTACAGTGAACTACAAATTCTATCA
>NW_014038135.1:2460-6705 GCF_001186125.1 Sphaeroforma arctica JP610 | reverse complement strand
CATTCACTCACCGCCCATCAACAGTCACACAGTTATATCATTCACTCACTCACCCCATCATCACTCACACAGTTATATCATTCACTCACCCACCCCCTCAACAAGCACACAGTTATATCATTCACTCACCCAGTTATATCATTCACTCACCCAGTTATATCATTCACTCACCCACCACCTCAAAAATGACACAGTTAATTCCTTCACTCACCCACCCCCTCATCACTCACATAGTTATATCATGCACTCACCCACCCCCTCATCACTCACACAATTATATCATTCACTCATACAGTTATATTATTCACTCACCTACCCCCTCATCACTCACACAGTTATAGCATTCACTCACACAGTTATATCATTCACTCACCCACCCCCTCACAGTGTCTGTGGCCATGGAATGTTAGCCGAAGTGTTTCCCTGTGCTGATTCCACCACTGCAGCATTGGTCTACGCACTGTCTGAGAGTTCAGACGACACCATTCGCAACCCCTTCCGTTATTTGGGCTGTCATCACTGTATGGACAGTACGCACAGGACGTACGTTGGTATGGGGTGAGGTGGTGGTTCAGGCATCTTAAACAACGTACTATGAAGTGAAGTAGTTCAGGAATATCATTTGGTGTAGTTGAAGCGACGTATAGCCTAGCACTCTCAGTCGGTCTGCCATGTGCACAGGTCTGGTCATCGCCAGATAAAGTACGTTATTTAATATGTTAGCACAGAGCTGCAGCACTCCAGTAATATATATTTATATATATATATATATATATACATATATATATATATATATATACTATATATATATATATATATATACTATATATATATATATATATATATATAAACATATATATATATATATATATATTGTTAGTTACAGGAAACAGTATTTGATATATAATGGGTACGGAGATTGTCTGTAGTTTGTTAATAGATTTGTTAGATGTTTGTTATTAAATGCAGTATTTGATATATAATGGATATGGAGATTGTCTGTAGTTTGATAATAGATTTGTTTGTTGTTTGTTATTAAATGAAGTATTTGATATATAGAGGATATGGAGATTGTTTGTGGTTTTTTAATAGACTTGTTTGTTGTTAAATGCAGTATTTGATATATAATGGATATGGAGATTGTCTGTGGTTTGTTATTAAATACAGTATATGATATATAGTTAGCGTATCATTTGTTTATTGTTTGCTAATAGATACGGTTTTGAATATATATTGGATAAATAGTTTGTTTATTGTTTGTTTTAAAGTACACTATTTGATATATAATGGATCTATGTTGTTCTTGTTCCTTTGGCGATACTTACAATGAATACTTATAATGAATACCCAAAATGAATACTTATAATAAATACATATAATGGAGACTTATAATGAGTACTTACAATGAATACTTAAAATAGCATACAATGAATACTTATAATGAATACTGTAAACCTGCAAAATCGCACGTACTTGTATTATATATATAAAAAGCCCGGGTGGTGACGGAATAGACATCGAGTGCCACCGGGTGAGTGACTCGGTATACTCCCGACCCCCTAAACCTTACACCACACATCTTTAATTCGGGCTATTTATAAAGGGCCTAATCAGGGTCTAAGCGTACTGCTATTCTGTACAGCTGCGGCATTTAGTGAATAGTTTATTAAATCATACGAATACCTTATCTTTATAATATACTACCATGGCGTGTGCTTTATCAAATCATATCTTTATAATATACTACCATGGGGTGTGCTTTATTAAATCACACCACTAGTTTTCACCAAAACTTCCCACAAACCATTACAGTCCGTGTGGGTAGTTGTGGGTGTTCTGATCTTAGCCACAGATAAGCCGGTGGGGCTAGAGTCCACACGAAAAGGCATCAGCTGTGGGTATAGCCTTGTTAGGTAAGGCTTCCAAACACTCTGAACCGGGACCTGCGCACCTGTTCCTAGACATTAGGGCCCATATGGACCTAAAGTAATGCCTCCAAGACCAGCCCACGATACACTACATACAATATAGTCGTGGCGTGTTGTTGTATCATTTGTATCATTGTATACAGGACACCCCAATGAATACATAACCCCCACTATATACAATATAGCCGTGGCTGCGTGTTGTTGCATTGTGTGGGGCGTTTGATGTTTTTAGGGTTTATGGTTTTAGCAGGCCCAATCGGCGCAAATATCCCATAAACCCTAAAACCCAGTTGGTCGTCTCTGAGTCTGAAGACGTAGACGCAAGTACACCCCGTGTCGTGTCAGGAGAGACTGAGTTCTGTGACTTGAAACCCTAGAACCCTAAAACCCTATGGCATTTGCGGGGGATGACGCACCGGCTGTGTTGCAGCGCTTGCAATCAGAGATGTCACAGTTCTTGGGTTTTAGGGTTTCAATCCCCAGAAAGACGCTTGTCATATGCGACTGTTGCTGCCTGCGTGCTCCTGCTCCATGTGCCAATATACCACTCATAGCAAGAGGTACCTAAAACCCCAAACCTGCACGTACAACAGCTGTCACTTGCAATGCAGGACGGTACATGGGAGGGCTGTCGATGGCTACGACACTCATTGCGTTGCAACGGCTGAGGGGTCGCCACAGGCAGCTAGGGCGTATGGGTACATACAATGCACCTGACAGAGGACACAGCGGTCCTAAAAACAGGACATAGGGCAGGGCCAACAAGCGGTCCTGAAAATGGGACATAGGGCAGGGCAAACACCCGCAGCGAAAGAGATCAGGACACAAACACGGCTCTCTCCTGCGATGAGATACACAGAATGGACTATACATTGTATGCAGGTGGGCCGCCCCCCTACAGTATGCCAGTAAACCACTATCTGCAACAGGTTTATATACATAACCACCCCCTCCCCAGAACACCTGTTGCAGGGGGGTGTATATACATAACCACCCCCTTACAACACCTATTGCAGGTGGATGTTCATGTATGCGAGTAGACCACCCGCTTACAACACCTGTTACAGGGGAATGTATATACATAACCACCCCCTTACAACACCTGCAGCAGCAGATTGTACAGCACATGCACCCAAGTGTCAGGCAGACCTGCGGTGCAGTAGTGCAGACAGTCACCCCCACCAACAAAGTGTGCGTCTGGGCGCAGAATGGAGAACGAGATGTTCAGGATGCTGTGGGGTTGGATAGAGAGGGATAGGGACACAGGGTGAGACTGGGCGGGATATAGGGTAGGGATATGAACATCCTTTATACACACGTGTATGTATGTTTATATACACGTGTGTGTATGTTTATATTCACGTGTGTGTATGTTTATATACACGTGTGTGTATGTTTATGTGTATGGGTGTGTATGTTTATATACACGTGTGTATGTTTATGTGTACGGGTGTGTATGTTCAAGTGTATGGGCGCAGAATGGAGAACGAGATGTTCAGGATGCTGTAGGGTTGGATAGAGAGGGATAGGGACACAGGGTGAGACTGGGCGGGATTTACTGTAGGGATATGAACATCATTTATATACACGTGTGTATACGGATATGTGTACGGCTGTGTGTGCATGGGTACATATGTATAAGAATATATATATGTATGTGTGCATGTGTATCACAACTACGAATACCGTCCCAATTTTTAGAGTTTAGGGTTTGCTCAGACATGCGTGTGTACTTCATTCCTACATCTAGACGGTACTCTGCGAGCATCAACAAAAGGATACTACTGGACTCACAGCCAAATAAACCAACCACGGCCCACCTCCAAACTCAGCTCTAAATCCAATACAACATCACGCACAGAAATCAAGGGGGTGTAGCAACCCTGAAAAATTGGCTCAAACCTTGAACCCTAAATTCAGGTGGACATACTGTAAATTGGCACAAACCCTAAACCCTCAACCCTATGTTCAGGTGGACGCACTAGAAATCGGCACAACCCTCGAACCCTAAATCCTAAATTCTGGTTTCCTTACTGGAAATTGGCACAAACCCTAATCCCTAACCCCTATATTCAGGTATACTTACTGGGAATTGGGATTGAGCGGCGAGTTGTCGAAGGCCTCTTGCCACATGTGTTCTACGGTGGTCACCCGTTCCCAGTTGTAGCGTGTGGCTGTTGGTTTAGGCGTGGCTGCGTACGGCTCTTTGTACTTAATGCAATTCTCATGGCCCACGGGAGACGTGCTGATGATGATCTGCAGGTACAGTTGAGTAGACACGTGAGTAGATAAATTCTATTTATAGATAGAAAATATG
>NW_014038136.1:0-6708 GCF_001186125.1 Sphaeroforma arctica JP610 | reverse complement strand
ATATATATATATATATATATTAATATTAGTATATATATATATATATATATATATATATGTATATAGTGATTTATAAAATATATAAGCATGCTCTCATACTCGTTTCAAAAACACAATCTACGTCTGTAAAATTCCATGCTCCCTGTCTGTTACTGGTCTGTCTTCCAAGTGCTTCCTCATGCGTTTGGAGGCTGAACTGAGCTGCCGCGCCAGGAATTGTCTCTTAACTGATTAACTGTTTCAATCCCACATGCGATGTGTGTCTTGATATTTCATGCATGTTTGTGACTTTGCATTGATCCGTGAATCTGTGGATGTGCTTTGACTTGACGATTAGCAAGGAATTGAGCCTCGTTATGTATTCCTGCGTGTGTTTATATATGAAACCTCGCGTCTATGCGATCATCTGCATATCGATACGGTACTCGCACCTCTTGACATACTAGGCACCATCTATCCAAACATCACGCGGTGCTGCAAGACTCATTCTCGGATATTTATGGACAATACACTAATTGGAGAGCTCTACTTCAGCACATGATGGATATCCTAGACTCCCAAATGGACGTGACGGATCAGATAGTACTTTTGCAGAGCGCTAGTCTGTCAGAGGTATGCCTAACAGGTTATAACCCTGTGTGTACATTTGCATATAGCTGTTGGTGTGTCGTTCACGTGAACAATAAATCCACGAAGGTTCATGTAATCTATCATCACTTTGTAGGGCAACACTGTTGTATTTATACTACATACATGTATACTTTTTACAGAAACATGCGAGCACACGATCAACCTCATCGTCCCTGTCATATTCGCAGGCCTTACAGGAGCAGCGGGAAACAAAGCTGTTGCAGTCTAAAGGACTCGTTACAGCGCTCTCCATGTGTCAGCGACAGCAATACGAGAACCTTGCGTTCACTCTACAAAATGATCTGTATGTGAACATCATCCATGCTTGGAGCTTTTGTTCAGGGTCCACGGAATAGCCCCTTAGATCTGTTTTTAGAGTCCGCGTGTTAAAGCCAGCACCATTGAGAGACGTTGTTGTGTTCGTAAATACAGTATATAGTGCACACCCCGTGTCAGACTGGCCGTTGTGACGGTAATGTACAAGTTCCAGCGCTCTGAGGTCTTCAGTTTCTTGATTATTGTCTGAATTTTGAGCGGTTTCCTTTTTCGCAAGACTCTGTCAAGCGTGTGCTTATATTGTTTGCAATCTCTATAGTATACGCGTGTATATACCCCACCTATTTAGCACCCGGTCTATCACACAACAACGTAGCTTCACAGCCGGTTCGGCATTTTGAACCCGCGACTGTGACATTGTTAGCCCTGCCAAGGCTGCTGTGAGATTTATAACTTTGCCTTGTTTTGGTGGTCTGGAGGTCTCTCCTGAACAGTGTATGTGTATCAGACACGATGGTGCACTATGTGCTGTTCATGCGTGTTTCGTACTTGCCCTTACTGTTCACTGTGTTGGTACGAGCTTTGATCGATACTGTCAGTAGATATTAGTCAGACTTACGGTTCATCATATACGGGCCAATACGAGGTAGCTCTGAGCGACACTAACAGCTACTGACACCATGCCATACATTTGTCTATGACAGGCGTAGTATTCAGGACTGTGCTGAAAGTACGAAACATGTGGAGGAGAAGGCGCTACAGTATATTCGGCGGCAGGAAGGTATTCTACACAATTAGCGAGAGGTCGTCTATGTGCATGAAAGAGTCTGTAATTGTGCGTCTAAGCTAGCGTGTATTAGTATATAGGGAGATGTTGGTATGCACTAGATTTATCGACGGCAGCAAAGTGGCTTGTTCGGTCGGAAAAAGTGTACCGCTGCATCAACCCAGTCGCATCGCGTCAGCGCGAACGGTTAGAGAGTTCGCTTGATTACCGTCTGTATCGATGGAGATCCCGAATAGCTAAGTTTTTTATTCATACCAAATGCTCATTAGATATAGATACCCACTCGTAAATACAGGCAGCGCTACATGGCTGACGCATTCCATCACGTTCAAACTTGCGTGGCGATTTACAATCTATGACTTTTGTCGCTGCGGCAGGAGTGCTGATTGGTTATTTTTATCACCTCAAATCACGCACACGGTTAACAGGGATTTTTGAAAATGATCCTCACGTGTGGATCTAGTCAGTACTAGTATAATTCGGCATGCACCAGATAGTCCGTCATTATCGCAGAAATGCTGAGTAAACGAACATCTTATCCACTCAAGCTATACCTTCACTTGCCTTGATGTACTTCATAGGGCTGACTCTAGCGGACATCGGCAGCGCAACAGCCCAGTCACATCCCATCAGCTTCTACTTAGAGGGTCTGAGTGCGTGGAGAGCCTTCTTTGGCACTCGCACAAAGCTCATCACCGCAGCAGTCGATGAACATCTAACAGTGTCCACGGCCAGTCTAAGAACACTCAAGCAGCAGTTGACGGAGTTGACTCCCGTGCCAGGAGCATGTATGTGTTCTGATGTGGTTATGGATCTACGACAAGTGTACCGTTGGTTTACGATACATAACTGGTTGTTGGTAGTGGCAGTGCCTGTGGCCGATATGGTCAACGGGTACACAAAATAGCTCAAGCAGTGGTTATTCGTGTTCACCCGTTCGCCAGGCTCATTGGTGTGAAGTAGGTTCAATTGTCTGCGTATCGATACTTATTTTTTTTGTGTGTCTAATTGTGCCCATGGGTTCGTTTCCGAGAATCTAAGTAATAGTTGGTGAACTTGATTCGTTTTGCAGGATGTGTATCTGAAGGATTTGATCTATAGCCAGTTTGTATATCAAACAGCACTTATTGACGTTTACCTTAGTTCCGTGAGCTTCGAGTCATAGTGGCGGTTGATGATGAACTATGTCAGTACAAATGCGTGTTCAGTGTTTACAGATTTGGTTTAATCGCGTATCGATATGTCTCCAGGATATACGTTTTGGTTCCAAATCCACAATCAGAAAATAGCGAATTCGGGCTGAGTGCTGTGGCGTGCGTTGCGAGTCGGGTATGCGTTTTGAAAGATCAACAGAGGGAGCTAAATATGCACTCTACACCCATGCACAATCCCTCGCCTTGTTACAGTGACGGGTCTCCTGCAGGCCGGCCTATATCGTCCATAGGGGTATCGCCGCTTCTCATAGCAAATCTTCGATCGGCGAGCTCAACCGGCGTATCCCTGATGCTCCGACCGATGAGAGTACACACACTCACAGACAACAATCACCTTAGAGCCAGACATCAAAGGATGTTGGTTCAGTCCACCTAGCCTGTCATGCTCGGCCTTTGAAGTGTTTCCAACAACAACTGTCGGTGTGGCATTCGCAATACTCGAGTATGCTCCGATGAGGACGGCGTGTCTATTGGCTGTTTGTTGGTAAGAGATGAACTTCTCGAGAATAAGCGAGAGTAGAGTATATTGTGGGCCACAGTTTAATCGGCACCAAACCTGGACAGGACTAAAGTGTATGTAGGGGTCAAGCTCTTGAAGAGTCACTTTCAAGGCTAACTCTTTCAACAGCTTACAGCGCGAACCACAGACCACTGCAGAGGTGGTATCAAGCCAAGTCGGTCGAGTACCATGCAGAAGATGGGGTCACTCCCGTTCGTGACGGTCTCTGCGGTACACCTTTGAACCTCATTCTCGGCTCTAGATATCATAGTTGGTGGAGTGGGCACATCATTCGAGGTTCAGTTCGCACGCCCCGGGCATTGGCCTCGACCCAATTCACCCCTGAACCTCTCTCCCCGGTCTCGTTAGTCCATGGCGTGTGCTGTTTATTGCAGACGCTGCATATTCGAGTCGGACGGTAACCACGTAGTCATTTTTCGAGCAAGGGTAGTAGTAGAATGCACGCAAATCGAATTGTCGCGACACCTCGGGGTGAAGAAATATCGAGACAATGATGAGGTGGGGATTTTTTAATTGCGAGTTGTTGATGTCGAGATAAAGGATAGGGTGTCCGATATCGGGTCGCACGGATCTGGGGAAGAGGTATGACCACCGCCTGATTGTAGTTATCAAAACATCCGCAACAAATCAATCGTACACCGTTGCGGGTTCGGTCGAGGACAGACTGTTAAATGCACGCCACTGAAACTGTGCCCGGAGAGGTACCGGCACGCATCAGGGTGTGTGTAGCATACACACCGGATTGCACCGATGTCGATCTTAGCATGCTTTAAACCGCGAAACAACGGAAGTTCGCATCGGATCGTGACAGATCGACGTTTATTTGTTCCAGGCAATGAGTGTCAGAAAGTACAATTCATGGTAGTCTGCCGGGGTGGATACATATAACCACTTGTCTTGGTTTTGTAGTACTGTCGAGTGGGATCGGGAGTTCTACGATTGAGATTTTGCTATCAAACACGAGCTGACATGCTCGCCAATGATGGATGGGGGATGGCCCGATTCAAGTGCGAAGTCAAGGGCTAGTATGTCACATAATTGGAGGGCTCGCCAATGATGGACGATATGCTAATTTTAATTACCAAATCGAATACGTTCCTCGTACAGTACCCTAGCGTACGGTTCGAGTTTTAGAGAGTATCCCAATATAGTGTAATAAACCGATTCTGAATGCTTTCAAAGTTGAAATATTTCTCGAGACCGCTTTAAGGTCGCCCATCTGACTGTGTGAGTTTCCGATCCGGTGTACCCAGAAGAAAAATATTATTCGAGCTTTACTGGATAAACAGCTCATCCCCCGAGTGTTTACTCACAATGCTCAGTGCATGTATTTGTTTATCGTGTGCGTTCTCGCTGTCCACGATTGCTTTGGAAGTTCGCAACCACTTGTACTGAACGTGACTCATGACTCATAACGATTGCAGTAGCCAATGAATTTTGAACCCGCTGCTGATATGTGATTTAGTTCCCTCACCTACACACAAATCTATGTTTGAATTTTGGCTTTTTTTTTTTGGAACGCAAACCCATTTCCTGCTAGAATCATATCCCCCAGATAAAAATATCAGACAAAAACATGCAACATCATATGCGCGTATCTCTATGACCAATCGTTGACCTACGACCATCAGGTGTGACTTGATTTATATCGAAAGTATCTAGTTCTAAGTATGACGAGCTCCAATGGCTCCGTATCTACTCCTTCTTCTTCGCCTCACTGTCCCCAGTTTCTCCTTCCTTGCCGCCCCCCTCTTTCTCCTTCGTCTTGTCTTTTTGACCCTGTTCGTATCCCTTCTTCTGCTTGTCGTATTCGCCCACAAACTCCTTGATGTAGTCCTGGTACTGCACAGTGAACTTGGCCCATGTCTTGACCTCCTGCACACTCATCAAGTTTGCCGCCGAATCTTCCAGTGTCGCTATGAGTGAAGAGTGAATACACGATGAGGGTGTGTGCTATATAAGTATACATATACAGACGCGTCAATAGTGAGCCAGCTAAGAGCTTCCTCAAGTGATGCTATATGTGAGTAGAAAGTGGGTGTGTGCATGACGGAGACAGCTTTTTATGTTCCTGCAAGCGGACAAAAAGAGCAAGTGTACTTGGGAATTATCGGACCACCTGCATGAGTCGCTGTGAGTGCACAAACAAAGCAAAGTCTGTGAACATAATAGGAGCTCTCGTGCACTAAGGTTTGTTTTATAAACAGACAGAGATATAACCCATGCAAGAGCGGATTCTGAACGCGCCGTTGAGACCACCAACAAACGTGAATAGAAGTACACGTAAATGTAATAGGCAGATCCCATACTAAACATACGTGCCAAAGATAGTCTAAGCTGGATGGGGGCAATGCGGCTACGACAAACGTGATTGACACACAATCCGAAGAGGTCATTTGCTCAACAATTGGTCATCCCGAACACGAATGCATATTCATCGTTCGGCTTCCGAGTCGCCACCGACATCCCCGATGATTTAAAAAAAAAAGCAATACACACCAACTAAATAACGAGGGAAGTCCCTGCGAAGAAACCGAAGCCAATATACACATTTCAATAGAGGCGCGCGATCTCATACCTTTGGGACTGTTGACCACCAGACTGCGTCGAACGTAGTTGTTATCCACCACGGTCAGTACGCGCCCCACTATCTGTTCAGCCTTAACCGGCCCAAACGCTCGACTACTGCTGGAATGAGATCATCTCAATCAGTCGATATAGTACTTACGGAAAGCATATGAATGAGAGTATAAAAACAAGAAACGTATCAGACCGGCACCGTGAAAATCCGGGCACTATAGTATGTATACTGTCAACTAGAGGCTTGTCAACTCTCCCACATCTGCGGGGCATGGCGACGCATAGCATATGAAATTCGTGCACACAACTGACTAGATAAAGCATTCACGACAATCCCATCGCCTGTTAGCTTTGGAGTTCTTGCGCTTACCCACACAGCAACTTACGGACGTACCTTTCTTCTGCAATTGTATCGACATCATTCGAGATCCAAAATTCGCTCGTATCCAATTTGAAGGACTCTTCGCCAGTCTCCGATACCTATACAAAGCACACGGTTAAGTCACACGCGGCTGTCAGATTCATGCATATACAATCCAGTACTGATGTGTTTACAGCTAAGACAAAGCTAAGTATGAGAACTTAAGTTAACTTAAAAGTATACTCAGAGCTGTAAAATAGTGTTGCGCATATAGTTGTTGGCAACAGTACCCAGAAAGGAACGGTCGCCATTGATGAAGCCAGCAGTTAGTGTCCCTATA
>NW_014038137.1:4291-6720 GCF_001186125.1 Sphaeroforma arctica JP610 | reverse complement strand
TTATTTAGGTGCATAAATATATTTATTTAGGTTTATAAATATATATATATATATATATATTTAGATATATATAAAAATTCGTTTTCATAACGTGAACCACTTGGCTTCATTCTTTACTCGCATTGTTTAGTTAAGCTTCATTTAATATTTGCATTGTATCGTATACCTCACTACAATCTCATTCTTTACTGTCTGTCCATGGCTCAGGATATCATCCGCATGATCATACAGTATCTGGGCGATGAAGGCTACCATGGCGCTAAGCTTGTATTACAGGATGAGACCAATGCCAAGTCAGCCGAACGGCGCAGCTATAATTCACAAGTGGGTACTATTATACTGTAGTTGGAGACATTTCATTTGGGATATTTTGTTCGTTGTGTTGATATGATCCAATTGTGGTTCATTTATCCATTGGGTGAGTATTATAGACCTTGTGTGTGAATTAGATCTTTTAGGCATTGGATTTCTGTTGTATGAGTAGCGTAGGCCGTGTGTATCAATTAGAGTGCGTAGTAGAACCGGATGTAATGGCATTGCATGATACATTACGGTACTCCGCCAGATACTGCGATTCAGCTTTATTATATATATATATATATAGTGTGTGTTGGTTTCTTAAACTTTATGGTGTTCGTGCACATCCGTATACGCAGGCCAAAAAACTCAAGCGATGTATCCTGGAGGGCAGTTGGTTTGATGTCGAGGACATTATGAAACGGCAGGTGTTCAAATCGAAACGGCCGTTGCTGTTTATGATATACAAAGAGCAATACCTCGAACAATTAGAACAGCGGGAGTATCAGAAGGCATACACTCTCATGACCCGTAAGCTCAAGCCCCTTGAACACTACGCTCTCCCTGTAGGTAGTGTATGCGTGATATACTTGGATATATGTGACGTGTGTATATGCTTGTGTGTGTTTTGTATGTTTGTATGTGGTGTGCGTGTATGTCTGTGTGTGCTGTGCATGTACGTCTGTATGTGCGTTTGTACTGCAAGCTCGCTCTTCTTGTAGGTAGTATATATATATATATATATGTGTGTGTGTGTGTATGTTGTTGTTTTTTGTATGCAAAATGTGTATATGTGTATGTGTGTAAGTACAATGTTTTTATAGGGAGTAAAGGTGCGTATATATGTGCGTGTGTTTATAGTGTGTGTTTGCTTATGTGTGAACAGTGCATGTTTGTGAATGTGTGAATCGAACATGCCTGTAGGAAGTGTGTGTGTGTGTGTGGGTGGGTGTGGGTGTGTGTGTGTTTGTGTGTGTATGTTGAATACGTGCTCAAGTGCTTGCGTGTGTGCCTATATATGCCTATAAATACATAGACATATTCTTTCAGTGTAGTGTATAGCACTTGTGTCTGTACCTGTGTGTAGTGTGTGCACATATCGATGTACTTACCATACACAATACAGATGTTGTGGTCAATAGCGTGGTACAGTATGTATACTGAGACATACTATGAGCACATACTACTGGCAAGTTCCGCGAGCGCTATGACTCTCTATTGGGGACATATGCGGACATTCTATGTGTATTCTAAGCCTTGTGGTCAAACTTATGCTTGAGTTCTAAGTCGTTCGCATCTACAGTGTCTGTCAATGGGTGAAGGTCCTCACAGGCGCGTTTTATACACATGCATACATACATGAGTGTGTATGCGAAATTCATTCCATTCATGCATATATGCATGCACTTGCGTCGACACTTTCAAGTATGTTGCCTCGTGTATTCTGTTGCACCTACTGTATAAGTGCACACATAGAAACACACTCGCTTTGCATAAACACACACATCGAGCGTATACACACATACATACCTACACACTCGCTTTGCACATACCTACACACACGCTTTGTACATACATATACACACACACATACACACACTCTTCTCGCATACACAAACATACAAACACACGCAAACCCACACAGGGCGAGTTCCGTGAACTGTGCTATCTGCTGACCTGCAGCTCCCTCCAAGACTCGCCCGTGTTCAAGAACTGGGACAGTCCCACTGCCGCACGGGAGAAGTTGGTGATGCAGGCTGACAAGCTGCTAGAGGTAGACCACGTGGTCAATGAGGATGTGGCTGTGCCCCCACAGAGGCTGCAGGTAGGTGGGCTATAAATATAAGTGTCTAGGGTCAGGTTAGGTTTAGGTATTAGTCTCGTGTCAGATTGGTTTTAGGTATCCGTCTCGGGTCAGACTAGTCTTAGGTATGGGTCTCAGACCAGATTACTTTTAGGTATTAGTCTCAGGTCAAATTAATTTTACGTATTGGTCTCTGATCAGCTTGGTATTGGGTATTAGGTATTAGGCTCAGTCTCAGTTTAGATTAGTTTAAGGTATCAGTCTCAGGTCAGAATATTTTTTATTTACTACTAAAAATACAAATAGAAACATATACATATATATACAC
>NW_014038137.1:0-2149 GCF_001186125.1 Sphaeroforma arctica JP610 | reverse complement strand
TATGTTTGATTGTATTCATTATCGGTCAGTTCAGCCCTTTCACTGTGTGTGCAGATGTACGGTATGTATATACATGGCATGCTGTATTCCGTTTAGTGTAGCAATACATCTTTCCGATTTCCTTCGTGTCATGCCGTATGAAGCACATTCTCGAATTTTCATATCCTTAATTTGTTCTAGTCACAGCTTGAACTCCTCCATACTCATCCTTTAATAGATTGGCTTCTTTTTCGCATTAGAAAACGTAAATTACATATTTTGACCCAAGTGAAAAACAGTTCTGCCTCAACTCATTATTGACGTTTTTTTTTTGCTACTCATTAGAAAACGTAAGTCAAGTAAAGCTCTACGAAGCGAATAAACGTACCCCTCCCAACTCACTGTAGGTGACTTGTGCAACACATGAGCAATAGATGAATGACTTTGTCGTCGCATGAGAAAACGTAAAGCACATAAGCCTCCTCCAAACTAATAGACGTACTACATTGCCCCACTGCAGGAACTGCTCCGTCAAGCGGTGGCGTATCAAATCGAGTTCTCACGGTACCAGCCCAAAGTTGTTCCAAAAATAGATTCGCTCCTGACCGACTTCCAGTCCTTTGTGCTGCCGAATGCCGTTGCCTGCACACTGATAGGCCACTCCGCGAACGTCAAAACGCTCGAATTTGTGGGTAATAATGGGGGCCTAATTGCCACAGGCAGCTCGGATAACACTGTGCGGTTATGGGACACTAACACGGGTAAGTGATTAAGCGTATTTTATCTTGATATCATATCTTGATACGCTGTGTATAAGTTTTTGCTGCATGTGACTTCGAATGGCAAAACGCACCAATTCATGAGCAAAGATGAGGGCCTAGTAGCTAGCATAATCTATATTATATCACTTTATGAGCACAAGTCGAGAAATTGGGATGATGGCCATTCGGAATGGTATTCATAGATCCATTTCTGTATACAAACAGCAGCCAAACAATCACATGCGTACATATATATATATATATATATATATATATAGGCATGAACCTAATATGCCAATTCCATTATCCTTGCACAGATCAGCAGAAGGCCATGTGTTTATATAGTCAAGGCAACCCAACAGCTACATGCATTTGGAATCACACACTTACCTAGCTACGCTGTCCCCATTGTACTTAAACAGGTCAGCAGAAGGCCATGAGTTTATATAGTCAAGGCAACCCAACAGCTACATGCATTTGTAGTCACACATTCATCCAACTATGCTGTCCCATTGTCCTTAAACAGGTCAGCAGAAGGCTGTCCTTTTGGGGCATACCTCGCGTATTTGGGACATTTCTAATTCGGCGAAGGGTGACTTCATTGCCAGCGCCAGCGCAGACTCAACGATCAAAATATGGGACGTAGAGACCTCGCTGAGAACTGCAGCAGATAACGATGGAGGCGTTGTCATGGCAACGGAAGACGGCACCGCTGTCCGAAATGCGCAGGTGCGGGAACGGGGCTTTATCTGTCTGGGTGTTGTGCGTGTGTTCGGCTATTTTGTGGGTGTGTGTGTGCACTTGTAGTGGAGGCGTTGTCATGGCGACGGAAGACGGCGTACTTTTCCGGAATGTCCAGGCGTGGAGACGGGTTTTTATCTCGCTGGGTGTTATTAATGTGTATGTTCGGCTATCTCTGCGTGTTGTTGTGCACATGGTCGGCTATCTCTGTGGGTTTGGGTGTATACGTAGAATGTAGTATTTCGTGCGCTTTGTTTAGTTGCCTATTTTATTATGAACCTCAGACCGTTGTGGCAACAAGTATTGCGGATGGGTACATGTGCACCGATGATCATTGACAGTCGTATGGGGTAGCTAGAATTCTAGACCACACTGTGAAGTTCGTTCTATAAATAGCGAAAATCTATTTATAGCCCACAGTCTATTAATGTGCATACTCCCTTCCTGGCAGACACTCACTGGTCATGCAGGGGACGTGTACTCGTGCTCCATCCACCCGGGGCAAACACATGTAGCCAGTGGGGGCTACGACCACACTGTACAGCTGTTTGATTTGGAGACAGGCCAGAACATTCGCACATTTGCGGAACATGATCTGCTGGTGTCGTCGGTGACGTTCAATCCTCACGGCAATCTCATCGTCAGTGGGTACGTATATGCTTATATAT
>NW_014038138.1:0-6721 GCF_001186125.1 Sphaeroforma arctica JP610 | reverse complement strand
AAATAGACTGATACGTTATACGACAGGTCCGCAAATAGTTCCATCATAACTTGTTGGAAGAAAGAAGGTAACATGTGTAAGCATTCACGTGCACCTTTAAGCTGGTACTTCTTACCTTGCCCAGTAAAGGAAAAGCATTTCCTATGCGGCTCATATATTTGTAATTGATGGAATGCAGCTTTTAAGTCTACCTTGGAAAAGATAGTCACACCTTCCATTTCGCGTAGTATCTCGCTTATCTTTGGTGAGAGAAAACTATGTTGCGGAATTAGTTTGTTGATTGGCGACAGGTCTAGTACTACTCTTGTTTTACTTAACGTTCCATCAAATTTATATTGATCGACCGCTAAGAGAGCTAAATTAACTGGGGTTGCGTCATAATTGATTTCAATTAGACCCTGTTTTAACCAATCTTCAATTTGGGTTTTAACAACGTCTTTGTGTCTTCAATTTACGTAGTTATGGGAAGGACACTTTAACTTAGAGAAGTCGACGTTTGTTAAGTCAAGTTTAACGTAGCCGTTAGACAACTTAAACATACACCAGTCAGTTATTGCAATCTTCCTGTTTTGTATAATTAAGTCCATAATTATATTGGTAAAGTGTGGAATCATATCCTTTGCTTCACCTTCTGGAGGTTTAGGTATCTTTAACATATTATCATCTGACTGATCTTTATTTGGGTCTAGCTCATTAGGCAGACCAGTGAGTGTTATACTTAAACTGAGAAGTTCAGTCATACCTATAATTAAATCGTATTTCTGAGACATGTCAGTAACGATTAGGTGAGTCTTTGCTTCTCTTCTATATGACAACATTATGCGTGCATAGTCAATGGCTTCTTCGCAAGTGGTAACTTTGCCATTTCCCAAGATTAAATTAGTTGTTTCGTTATGGATAGCCATATCTGTAGCGTAGGCTACTCGGCGTGAGATAGTAGAGACTTCAGCCCCTGGATCAAATAGTGCTATAACTTTTTCTCCATTTACATAAACGGTTTAAAAAATACGTTCATCTCCTTTGGTATAGGTTTTATTGAACTTTTTCTCATAATCTTGCTCTAGTGCACACATATGGAACTGTCAGTGCTTACCTTGGACGTCCGGTATGTCCTTGCAATCGTCGTTGTGCCAACCGTTAGTACCCTTGCAAGTAGTACACTCTTTCATATAGTGTCCAAAGTTTGGCTGGCCTGGTGCACACTTAACAGAATGGTGATGACCATTCCACTTGCCATCATGCCATCACGTTTAATGAGGTTGCAACCACACTTCTTGCAAGGTGCTCTCTCCTTCCTTTCGCCCTTTTGTTCAGTAGAAGTAGAGCCTTTATCACCTCCAGCAGTAGTGCGAAGTTTCTTAGTATTACGCGCAGTGTTATTCTCTATCGCGGTATGCTTAGAGGGCTGGGTAAAGCTCGAGGTACTAAGTACTCTAGTAGATGGGTTGGTATGCTTTTTAATTATCTTCTCAAAGACAGACCAGTGCATAAATTGCAAATCACCATAGGCGATAATATCATCATTGACCTTTTTAAAAAGGTTAGCTCCCAGAGTATCCCTCATCCGACAAATTAATAAATTTTTGCCAGTATAGGTACGACCTCCCATCCGAGTGTTCATATGTGATATGAGCTAGAACACCTCGATAGTAGTATCGTTTGCAAAGTACTTGCGAGACTCTAGAAATTCACGGCCACGCGCATCTTCAACGAAGGCGTTAAGTATATTATCACGCAACTGGCGCCAGGGTAGGGCTTTCCAGTTGGGCTCATGGGTCTTCAAGATGGTTTTCCTTTCCTCTGACTCACAGAAATGAATAAAGGCATTCATTATCTGCTTATCCGTAAGGCTGGTAGACTCCTTAAGTTGATCAAAGGCCTTCAGTGTCTCCACTGTACTCTTATAAGTAGAGGAATCGACCACAGCCTCCACGTTACCTAGCTACTTTATAAAGCTTGGTTTGAAGCGTTCACGAGGCTCACGCTCAGTGCTACGGGCTGCTAGTGCCAGGATGGAGCCTATCTCCTTCCTCTTGTTATCGATTAGATAGCGAATGTTATCCACTTTCTTATCGTTAAGGTCAGAGTCATTCAATAGACGGTCCTCAAGGACTTGCATACCAGAACGTAATAGCCTGAGACGATGTTGTCTGGTTCTCACTTCCTCGTCTTCAGAGCTAGAGTGGACAGTAGTCTCGTGTGAGGTACTGGTATAACGATTACCAAAGTCGTGATTACCAGGGTTAGATGGTAAATGAGGATTGATGTTATGAGGGTGGTAAGCCTCATCGATTTCCGTACGATCATAGCCTCTGACAAGTTTAAGTTTGTCGAGAGGATGGTCGATTGTCTTAAAAGCTCATCTTTGCGATTCAAATGGCGTCGAGATTGAGAAGATCCAACCACTCGTTGTCGAGTTATGGCGTCACCAACATTTGCGTCTTCCGCCCCAACATTCAGTGGCGAGGCATGCAGTGGCGAGGCATTCAGTGGCGAAGCATTCAATGAAATTTCACGAAATGGAACGCCACCATTTTTGCTAATAGGTAGATTGGGCTGACGTTTAGTAGTAATAAACCGTTGATCTCCAGACGATTCCTCCACTTGTTCAGGAGATATAGCCTTTTCAATATCTGACTTTTCGCGGTCAGATGGCGAGCTGATGCCCTGGGCTGCACTACTAGGAGACACACAGACGCTGGCGAGCCTTTCCGCGTCAGTTGAGACCTCCACTTCCAAGGCTTTAGGGTCCGACGAGTCATCCTCAGAGTTTTCCTCAGAACCAAGCTCAGAAACGGCTTCCTCTACAGCTTCAACGGCAGGCTCAGTACCAGACGGACCAGCGTCCTCATTAACCTCAGAAACCTCAACAGGCTTAGCAGGCTTAGAGCTGGCGGCTCCCTTGCCTGTAGAATTTCCTTTAGCCATAGTCATAGCTCAAAAATAGGAAAATTAATAAAGTCTAGGTATAGTAACTAGCGTGTAGCTAACTTTAGGGTAGTATTAGCCGCTATGAGGTAGTATAGAATACTTACAGTCCTGTCGCTGGATAGTAAGCAATTGTTAGACAGTCTAGAAGCAGTACACTACGGTAACTACTAAAAAACTGAAAAAGATGTAAACTTCGATGGATATTTATTTGTTTTAAACTATGTTATATAAACTAAGATACAATTTAAGTCAGTTGGGATCTAGCAGCGGTTGCTTGTGTAAGAATGATCGGGACTGCCTCTTGGTAAGAGCCTTAATATCCTCGAGCACATAGGACGTACATCTAGATGTTCTTTATTGAATAATTTTTACTAGAAGTACTAAGTGTTCATGACCACATGTCTAATTTGTAGATAGACATAAGAAGGTAAGTCAAGTTAATACATTAGCTAATATAAATAAAGTTCCATCTGAAGAAGTTAAAAAAAGAAAAAGACTTATTGGATTTTGAAAGATTGGCGGGAAGACAAAAACCTGTAGTAGTTCAGAAATTGTAAAATTTAGTTTACAATATCCTACATCTACTATCGTCTCAAATCGGTCCAAGTAAATGAGTCAATTGGAGCCATCAAAGTGAATTTAGATCACTTTGGAAATATTGGAAAAGGAACTTATTATTTTAAGTACAAATAAAAACCAATGTGTTATCTCATTTGATCTAGATATTTTAGACTGAGGGACCATTTAAACGAAGAATAGTTTCACAAAATAGTAAACACATTATTGTTCAAAATAGTTGTTAGCCAATCAGAGGGCCTGTATGATTTTCCACTATTCTGAAAACCTAAAATTTAGAGGACAAGTTTTCGAGGGTCTGCGACATTCGAAAATCTCCGGAGACCGCTATAGTTTTACGTTATAGGCCCAAATATTACGTAAACGCTCGAAATCGGCCAGAAAACGTACATATCGTTGCGGTGCGGTTGGTCACGTCTCATTGGCTATCACAACCCGCCCGAAGGCTATCAAATATGGACACACAACAACAAATACTTTCTACAAACAAAGCTTCCAACGGACAAGTTGTACATACACAACCGTAACACCTTTGCTTTTGCACAAGTCTATTGGGATTTGTGTATACAACCGAAATATTATTCTCATTATGAAGACCTCTTTACTATCTGTAGTAATAAACAATAAACCAGTCGATCATGGCAGCCAACACTACAAGTCGAGCGAAGAAGATGCACAGCATGATGCAGCAGCATCAGCATCAGCATCAGCATCAGCAGTAGACCCTTGAAGGGTTTCATACGGTACTGCCGGGACGGGGTCAGCACGCAAGAAACAACTAGCATACCAAGAAATAGAAGACAGTACGTGTGCCAACCAAGCGGACACGGACACCAGAAGCTGTGTTTCAATCTGCAGCAACATCAGAGGGTCCAGATGGTGCATGCGTGGTAGATACTGGTTTAGTGAGAGCGCACTTACCATTCAGAACGTCACCCGATGGTATCAACAGCAAAAGATCAAGTTATACTATCGACAACTGGGCTTCTGCTAAACCCTAAACCAAGCCAAAAATCAAACACACTAGTGCTCAACAGCTGTACGACTCTTGCATTGCTGTCCGAGCATCGACAGATGGTGTCAACCAGAACAATTCGAGTAGCACTATAAACAACCAGGCCTTTGATATCCAGCAACCAAGTACCAAATACACTAGTGTACAACAGTCGAACAATGCGCTGCTGTGCAGATTAACAATACTCCACGCAGCGAGCACGACAGTGGTTATCAGCCTATGTATCATATCGAAGACGACTTTGACGGGCTTCCAACGTTATTGCATGGTGACAGTGACGTTCAGTGTGATGATGAGTACAGTGAGTTGGATCTTATCATGGCTAAAAGAGAGCGCGAGGAAAGCTTGACACTGATACCACCGATACCTAGAAAGAGGCATATGGAGCCGAAGAAAATGCCATCGATGCCGTCGGCTGACGGGATGCGCGATGGTTTTCTCTCGACGTTCTATCCTAGTATGCCAGCTCCAGATCAATCCTCATCGGTATTAGAGCATGTATCGGAGGCGTCGGTACCTCGCACAGCTGGATTAGCACCTGCGTTAGAACAACCTATTACTATTCCACCACCAATTGCGAGGGAAATATTATCTACTGAAACATACACACTATATATGTCGATATCCAGGGGAACAACATCTTCGCCGGTATCACAACAATCGATTGTAGATCCATCAGTAGAGCATACTTCTCAAGACAAGCCTGCCAAAGAGAACCCAAAAATTAATTCACCAGCTGATTCAGTGATTTCAGCCGATCCCACCGCGACCGAGGTACTTCGAACAGAGCCACCAAGCTACATGTCATTCATTAAATCAAATATGTGGAAGGAATATCAGCGTAGGATGATGATCGACAAAAGCCTTGTGCTCGACACCGTGTTTGACATCGCAACAGGATTGTATGTCCCAGGACAAATGTCCAAATCGTACGCGTGGGGTTACCCTCCTTCTTTGCTCCCAAGGATGTTCAAGACAAGGTCTTGACTATGAATGATGAGGCGCACGTAACCTTAGGGCTTGATGCTCACTGGAAGTACACACCCCTATCACTTAGTCCTGTTGATAAACGAGCTAGAGCCAGTGCAAACAACAAGAAAGCCGTATCAAAAGCTAATAACCTAGTCAAAGACAACCCCGCGATACGTCGCTCCTTGCATTCTGTATGTCGCTTGTTGGCCATGCTGAATGATCCGATCCATCTTCCGTATTTTATGGCTACCAAAGCAGGTCACAAAGACCGAGCAATGTTAGATAATGGACAAATAAAATGGAAGCATCCATGCTGGGTTCTGCTGGCCAAGAAGTACTCTAATCCAGCATATTGCTACAATCAAAAGGAAATAGATGCTGCCCGCCTAATTGGAGACCTGTCTGAGATTAAGCCGATGTATCCCTCGCTGCCTAACTTGGATGCCTGGAAGGTTGACCTTGAGAAAATAGCCAACGAGGAAGTGCCCCGAGAGAACCCCCATTATTTCATAAATCAAATCAAGGATGCCTCACCTATGGATATGACACTAGTCTACGCTGTACGTACATCATGTGCGAATGAGGCCGATTTTCCGGAGAAAATATCCAAGAAATTATGGGAGTATGTGGGGTGATGTGGTGAAAGATTATGAATAGTTTTGGCGCAAACAAGCTAAAAGTGGCTGCCACGCACCGAGCGTTCTCTGTTTTGCTGAGAATTCCTATCAGGTACGTTGATTGTATGTGTGTATTCGTGTGTATGTGTATGTGTATATACAAGTGTATATATGTGTGTACGCATGTGCATGTGCATGTGTATGTATATGTGTATGCATGTACATGTGTGTATTCATGTGTATGTGTATGTGTATGTATATGTATGCATGTGTATGTATGAGTGTTTGCATGTGTATGTGTTTTTTCATCTGTATGTGTTTGTACATATGTATAGGTATGCATGTGTATGTATGTGTGTATGCATGTGTATGCAGGTGTATGTGTATGTGTAATAGCCGGGCCTCCACATTACACTCTATGTTATAAACGTACTCTTAAGCAGTACGTAAATTATAAACGTACTCTTAATAGTACGAGGAACTTAAGTTTCCTAAATGGTTTTTTAATGGTTTTATTAATTAATACCTTTTCCATTTTACATATCAGATATTTGGACGAGGCCATTAAAAGGCTAAGTAAAATACCAAACATAAGAGTTGGCCTAGTTCT
>NW_014038139.1:0-6724 GCF_001186125.1 Sphaeroforma arctica JP610 | reverse complement strand
CAGGCACTCTGCCTACAATACAACGCAACCCCCAACACACCTGCACGCTGACACATGCAGTCTGGGCAGTAGCGCTTGCCATCGCTCTCCTTGAACTCATTGTTCACAAATGGCTTGCTACACTCCTCATCCGCACACACACAGCCGCGACAGTACTTGTTGCCATACACCGTCTTAGCTGTGTCTGCGGGGATTCGGTCGCACTCGGCGCGTTGGCATACGCAGTCCGGGCAGAAGCGCTGGCCGTCTACCTCCTTAAACCTGCAGACAATGTAGATGTGTAGTATGGGTGTGTATGGTTTTAGGGTTTTAGGGTTTACGATTTTCGGATTGTATATACCTCTTTGAACCTGCAGACAGTGTAGATGTGTAGTATGAGTGTGTGTAATTTTAGGGTTCTAGGGTATGGGGTTTTCGGGCTGTATATACCACCTTGAACCTGCAGACAATGTAGATGTGTAGTATGGGTGTGTATAGTTTTAGGGTGTATGGTTTTCGGGTTGTATATACCTCCTTAAACCTGCAGACAGTGTAGATGTGTAGTATGGGTGTGTATGGTTGGTACGTGTATATCTCCTCACACCTGCAGACAGTGTAGATATGTAGTATGAGAGTGCATGATTGGTATGGGTGTGGTGTTGGCGTATGTCACACGGATGATGGGGCAGCCGTAGATAGCTACATATATATAAACATGCTTTCCCACATATATACTATAGCTGTGAGAGAACTTCACATAGGTTCTATCACACAGGTGGTAGGTATATGAACACACTAACTTATGACTCATCCTGCATGACTCATCATGACACACACAGGCGGTGGGACAGTACTTGTGGCCATGCACTACAACGGGCATACCACAAAAGTATCAGTATTCTTTACACACATACACTATTATTCTGTCATTGACACCACTAGACAAGCTACTTAAGATACAACAGTCTACTCTGATACCGAACACCAGAGTATTGGCGTTTTAACTCTTTAAATTTTATGAACACTCACACAAACACACACACACTTGCTTGTTATTCACGAGAGACTTGCCACACGACATGCCCTGGCACCTACAGGGAGTGGGGCAGTACTTGTGGCTATACGCTACAAAGGGCATACCACACGTGTACCAATGATGCATACACACATACAGTATAGCTCTAAGGCTATCAACACACACCCAAACCTACTTGTCATTGACGAAAGGCTTGCCACACGACTTGTCCTGGCACACACAGGTAGTGGGACAGTACTTGTGGCCGTTCACTACCGTGGGTGTGCTGCCGGTGTACTTGCCACACTCGGCGCGTTGGCACGCACAGTCGGGGCAGTACTTGTTGCCCTTATCGTCAGATACATACTTGTCACCTGCGGGGAAGTGAGAGGTTTCCGATTTTGGGTTTTAGGGTTTTGTGTGAGGGATGGTCGAATAGATTGAGTTCAGTTGAGATGACAGTATGTACCCGCGCATGGCGACACATAACTACACGTTTATACACAGCTGTACTCACATGTTAACTAAAGGTTTGTTGCAGTGACCAGCGGTATGTATCTGTAGTGGTTATCCTTGTTTGTAGGATTTTCTTTATGGTATTGTACATTTATGCATATTGAAGGTACATATACATATATATCTAATATCGAGATAAACACACATATGCACAACATTTATATATCGTGATAGATAGATGCACATATGCACAAATATTGCCATCGCATATGAAGACTAGCTGCCGCCATCATTAGAACATACCTACTTGCCCTTCGAATTCGTGACAGCATGGACACATAAATATATATACACACATCGAGTATATATTGATATACAATAATATCGATAAAACTGGATGCGAAAATCTACACGTAAGGTTTAGGGTTTGAGCGTGGCAGATCAGTGCACACACACATAGGATGATAATTAGTGCTCGTAGAACTCTTGGCAACTAGAGACACATACTTGCACTTGTATATAAACACACATACAGGTCAACATACCAACACAAATACATAGGCATATACCCTCCCACATACCGACCAAGGGTTTGCTACAGTCTCCATCCGAGCACACGCATTTGGGACAGTGCTTCTTGCCCTTGGCATCTTTGACCGCATTGGCTGGGTCTTCCAGAAGCTCGGTACAGCGGTTGCACTGGTTCTCACGGTCACAGGTGGGACATATCTTGGCGTTAGCATCGGCGTCACATGGGCATGAACGGAATCTGTGAGAAGTAAAAGATTGATAAAAGTTGTACGTTGTTATGAGTGGGCTTTGAAACTATGTCACGTCATAGTGTGTTCTTTGTATCGGCATTTGACAATGACGTTTGATATTCTGATGCAAGTTGTATGGCCAGATGCGCAGATATGTTTGTTAGATACAGACATACATTCTTACTTGCATACATACATACATACATGCATGCATATACTCATACAAATGCATATACATTCAACTATATATACATATACATATACATAAACATATTGGTATACTATACATATACACATACATACACCACACACACAATATATATATATATATATATATATATATATATATATATATACATACCTATATATATATATATAAGTCTTACCCTCCAGGATTGACTCCTTCTTTGCACCTGACACAGCGGCATGATGCGCAGAAGAGCTTGTCTTGGTAGCCATCCCACTTGTAGTCGGTGTTGGCTGCGGGTACCTTTGTGCACGTGTCACACTTGAAGCAATTAGTGTGGAAGTTGCGAGGACCATCAGTGATGTACTGCTCATCCGTGATCTTATCCTGGCACCTAATTGATACAAAAGAATAGGGGACGGCTACGGTTAGTACCACATTTGCGTGAGTTGTATGATTTCATCCTCGCACCTTTGTGTTGCAAACCTGTATAGAAAGGTTTCTGTTAGTATCACATGTGCTGTGAAGATGTAAAAAATGCAAACAACCTTCCTTAATATCGATCATCCCAAACCAAGCTATGTGTCTCGTAGATCTGTACCAGCATCACTACTGCCTGTAGGTAAAAAAGCCAATATTGTCTTTACTCTACACTATACGCTATAGTACCAGTATTCAACTTTCATTTTCTATTTATATGAATGTCTGTCCCTAAACCATATCGTACTTATATATCTCACTATTTACAAACCATACAATATATATATAACCATCTACTTTTAGCCCATACCATATTTATGTAACTATCTCTTTATATCCCATACCATATTTATAACCATCTATTTATGATCCATACCATATTTATATAACCATTTATAACCCATGCCGTATTTATATAACAATCTATTCATAACGCACACCATATTTATAAAAACTTTCTATTTATAACCCATACCTGGAGCACGACAACTTCACGAACGCCGCCAAGTTCAGCTGCGGCCCTTTGTAGTCAGACATTTCACGTACCGCACGACCCAGCCAGTAGATAGTAATGCAGAAGTCACGCAGTTGACGATCATCCTCCTTCTCGGCTGCTAAGGTGCTGGCGGCAATATCTTCGTCTTTCAGCCCCGAGATAACCTTCTCGTTGGCCCCATACAGGTCCGTGTTGACGAATAACTGGGTGTCCTTGAGTCCGATTTGACGACAGGCGATGGTGAAGTAAGCCAGGTTCTCGAAGCAGGCAAAGGGTACCTTCATCTTGTTGGTGTTCTTGACCGACTGTGGCTTGATACAGTTAATGAAACTGTGCGGTGGATAGAGGAGAATACAATGTATTTACCTTAGGGTGTAGTGCAAGTAAAGGTATGCTTATTGGGAAGTTTCTGACAGCACTTATTGAATGACTGTACCAGAGAGCTTGAGCATAACCAAAATACAATCATCAGTTATATTGATTAAAAATAAAAGTTTTTAAGCATGTGTGACAGATATGCTTGAGAGCTACTAATCGAAGCTCAATTTATGTACTGCGGTTTACCATAGGCTACAATATTGCAGTTTGTATTCTCTATTAAAATTGGTATCATGATTCTATCATTAACATCGATATATTACGCATGTGACCAGTTATGGCACACATATAGAAGTCATCTAATGCGAAAGTTCGCTAATGCAAAGCGTGCGCTGTTTTTACAGGCAACCGTAGAGCAATGAGTATAAAAAGCTACCCAATGTTGGTGCTGAACATGAACCTCAGCTATCTACGTGCAACCATCAATGCCAATTCACACGTCCAAGCTACACTGTCTGTGCCACCCTCGGCATGGTCCAAGGTATTTACTCCTATCATATACATAGTGAACACATGACTGCTTCATCATGAGCAACTGTGTCATGGATGTATGTGCTCACTACAACAATTTTCTCATTAAAAAATATTAAAGACAGGATAACCGTATCTGATTAATACCGATATCAACCCCTCGATCGTGGTCATGATTGCTAGTTTTATTGATGACGGCATTACACTTCTATCCCTATTGTGATATTTTGATGCTGGAGTGAAAATTATGCACACAGTAGGAACCTACGACTGAACAAAACACTGAGTTGTACATGTATAATATCAGACATTTTCATTCTTGTGAATCAACACAGCCTACGAACTAGTGCTATGAGGAAGAACATTCCACAATCAACCCACTAGTGTTGGTACTCAGTCTGCTCAACCAAAACATACGTATCGTTCTTGTGAATCACCACAGCCTACGAACTAGTGCTATGAGGAAGAACATTCCACAATCAACCCACTAGTGTTGGTACTCAGTCTGCTCAACCAAAACATACGTAACGCTGGTTGGTATATGTTTGCGCAATTACCTACCGACATAAACGTTGACCATCCTTCAAATTCTCACGGAACAACGGCTTATTATCCTGTCCGGGGATTGCCTCCTGCAAAACTGCCTCCATCCATGTGCGTGATTCATTGCATGCCAGGTCCAGATCGAACGCAGATTCATCGGTGAAACTGTCTTTAACCTCACCATCGTCCCCAGCAGGGGCGGGGTGTGCTATTTGTTGAGTGGCCAACATGTTGTGGTTATTCCGAAGATATCAAGTACCGTTACAAACTGCGTAAATGAGAGTGGAGAAGCAAAGGTATGTTGTATTTGCGAGTAGAATTTTTTTGTTTTGTATACGAACTCAATAGTACTTTATTCGTTTATAGCTACCTCTATTACTTTGTCAATTTCGTCGTGGTACAAAATTACGCGCTATTGGTTTAAAAACCCCCTTCCGATGAAAAGTCTACTGCATGGCTCGGTGAATGAGGTTGTTAGGTTCGGGTGCTCACACAGGTGTGAGATGGAGGACGTATCCACTAATCTATTTCGCTGGCGACAAAGGATTTAGTCCGCGAAAATGAATCGTGGTATTTACGAAACTTGGTCGTAAACTAGCATTATGAACATATCTTTTACTAGGATTTTAGAATTGTACGAACTTAGGGATGAAATCGGATTTGGACGTCCCAACCGCGCAGACATATTTATTACAATGTGTAAAATTCATGGTAATAAAGCTGTAAGCCTATGCAAATTTATTGTGTATCGCTGATGAGGCTATAAAAAAAACAGCTGAGCGCAATCCACACTCTCTCGTTTGAGACTATTTAGTATTTACAGCCTACAGCCCTACAGTCTACACTCTACAGGTAGTACCAACTCACACAAGAGCCGACAAAAGAACCTAATCACTGCCATCTCATTGGATAGATAACTAGCCAACGACGACCACCCCCAGGATGTTTTTACTTGTGATATTTTTTGTAATAAATATAATACATATTTTGATACCCTCTTTATATGTCCAAATCTTTTTAGAAAAGGTGTCATTTACCTCTATATATGTCCAATTTCTATTTGGGTCTCCCCCCTATATGATATATGAGTCAGGTCTTTTTAGGCCGGTCCTGCAGCCTGCTCTCGGAGGTCCGACTATTAATATCACTGATTGGAACTGAGCTAATCAGAAGCGGCACGTTTTGACCCAATATAATAAATATATGCATATTGGCCCGCTATATCGTGTATGTCGAACTGGAATATCTGATCATTCTGATGTCGTAAACAATTTGGAGAAAAAAATCAGGCAATCTAGGACCTATTTATACAGGGGCTATACTACAGTCCCAAACCTTAGCCTTCTACATGAAACACCAAACACTTTGTAAATATCAAACAATATTTTTTCATTTACAACAACCTTAGGGTTTGAGAATGTACCACAAGCTAGGGCAAAACTAGGGTTCAATATCGATATTGTAATTTGTTATTCCCCCCCCCCCCCCTGTATTTTGGGCCAAAAATAAACACTAAATAAAACAAAGTCACATCCGAACAGCCTTACATGTGTGTATATTTCACCTTTCACCTCAGCTTGACGGTAGCTTCATCTATAATACATACACTGGTAGTACGTACTACAATTAAAAACACAACACACGGCTAAAGCTCTAGTTTTGACAGCCATTTCCACATTTTCTAAAATAAATCACAGGGTTTTTAGGTTTTCAAATAGCACCAGTTTACCTATAGCGTCCTCAAATGTTTTACCACTAGCAGTACCCATCATTGCTTGGCTACATAGCATACATCACACACGGTGTGTACGCGAGAATTGTGTCCACGTCTGTCTTCAGCATAGGTACAATGGGCGTACGATACAAGGATTCTCATTTACTGTTCTCATTTACTGTTGATATCGATACTATAGCGGGAACAATAGTTGGATACGTGTTAGTGTATATAAAAAAGACTC
>NW_014038140.1:0-5000 GCF_001186125.1 Sphaeroforma arctica JP610 | reverse complement strand
CTATGTATTTTTAAAATGACTATGACTTGTGACTCATTCTAAATATTTTGATTTCTCAATGAGTGGACACTGGCCACTGGCCAGCTGGCAAAGTCCCAGCTGAAAATCAGAAATTAGAAACCAACCCCTGAAAGGCCAAAACTGAAAACCCAACACGGAAACACATGTGGAAGGGTCGAGAAACCTATTACGATTTTGTATTGGTTTATTAAATTTTGTATTGATATGATCCATTCATCGAACACAGTTCAGCTAATATTGTGAGTTGATTGCTCTGAGAACCCCCTATATGGAATACACCGGAGCATTTGATTGGTCCGAAAAAGGTGACGCCTTCTGTGAGTATGTATGGAACTTTTTGGAGTCTGCCAGTTTAGACGCGTCCAGAGGCTGAGAGGTGGCGACTGGGCGATTCAGCACTCAGCAACTCCTCCGCATCCGGCATAGTGAACCGATTCCACCAATCCATGTTCGTACAGATCGTCTCAATATTTTATAAAAAAATATTACACGTATGTACATTGGCACCGCCAACTTGCTCTTAGAAATTTGCACTGTACTACAGTCAACATAGTAAACATCTGTCCCCAGACCCCAAAACCTTATTTCCCATTGGATTCATATGAAACTTCTGTTCAATTCCTCGTTGAATGCATGATATCTTAAACGGATTGTATGATCGACAAACATACATCCGTTCCTTGCATTTGCCGAAGAAAACTAGAAAGCATGCATAGCACCATTGTATTTACAGGTAGATCTGATAAACACGACCATAAATTTGGTATAAAACCCCTTGAAACTAAAAACTGTTGAACACAGTAGATTAAAAACATCGGGATATTTTCATACATTGCAAAAGAACACTTCACCATGAACAGAAGGGATTCAATACACAGGGATATCGATTTCCCCTTCGTACCCTCTACCACTGATATGGCTGGCAAAACAGTCGCTATTATCGGCGGTGTAGCCGGGGGTGCGAGCGCAGCCGCGAGGCTACGTAGAAACGATGAAAACGTGACCATTAACATGTACGAGCGAGGGCAGTACGTTTCCTTCGCCAATTGCGGGCTTCCCTACTATGTAGGGGGAATTATCAAGGAACAATCAGATCTGTTCCTCACAAATCCGGAAGAGTTGAAGCGCAACTATAACATCAATGTATTCATCAACACGGAGGTGTTGTCCTTCGATAAGAATGAGAAGACCCTGCGTGTTATAGGCCCTGATGGCGAACGGGCGGATACGTACGATAGGCTCATACTGTCGCCTGGCGCTCAGCCCATTATCCCACCATTTCCAGGACGAGATTTACCGGGTATCTTCACCATAAGAGCAGTGCCCGATACCGAGCTGGTCCGTTCGTGGCTTAAAAACACACCCGACGCAAAAACCGCGACGATCGTTGGCGGTGGATTTATAGGGCTTGAGATGGCCGAGAATCTGCACACCCTCGGATTTAAGGTGACTATAATCGATATGGCGGATCAAGTAATGACACCAATGGACAAAGAAATGGCTATATACGCTGAGCAGGTACTCGAGAGGGCCGATATTGACCTAGTTCTTGGGGATGGTGTGGCGGGTTTTGAGCCAGCTGATGGCAAAACGTTGCTTGTACGTACGGCACACGGACGTGCGGTTGACGCAGATATTGTGATCCTGGCTATTGGCGTGAGACCGGACAATAAACTGGCCGTGGACGCTGGTCTAGCTGTGGCGAAATCGGGATGTATTGCGGTAGATGACCATCAAACTACATCAGACGCGAATGTGTATGCTGTAGGAGATGTAGCTGAGAAATACAATGTTATTACGAAGACAAGGATGCCGTTCTACATGGCTGGACCCGCCAATCGACAAGGGAGAGTGGCCGCTGACGCGATATGTGGACGCGAAAACCGATTCAGAGGAATTCAAGGCACCGGAGTGTGTGGGATTATGGGGTTGCAGGTGGCCATGACAGGGCTGACAGAGAAGGCAATGGTGGCGGCAGGAAAGGTTAAGGGTAAGGACTTTGACGCTGTGTACTTGCACCCGCTGGATCATGTCGAGTACTACCCATCCTCACACCACATACACATGAAGATAGTCTTTTCCGTGCGTGAGGGCAAGCTGTTGGGAGCACAGGCGGTAGGTGTGCAAGGTGCCGAGAGAAGGATAGATGTGCTGAGTATGGCGCTACAGATGGGAGCCACTGTGTACGACTTAGCAGAGAGCGAGCTCTGTTACAGTCCACAGTACGGTGCTGCCAAAGACGCAGTCAATCTGGCTGGATTCTATGCGATTAATACCATCAAAGGGTATGCGCATAACTCGTATTGGAATCCCAACAACCCCTCTGTATTCCCTGATGATGCGGTGTTGATAGATGTGCGAGAGCGCGATGAAGTCAAGGAGAGCGGTACTGTTCCTGGGGCTACCAATATACCCATGTCTGAGATCCGAACACGCTTGGATGAGCTTTCCAAGGATAAAACCATCCACGTGTTTTGCTTGACCGGGGTACGTGGGCATAGTGTGATGCGTATGCTTGTGCAGAACGGGTTTAGTGCGAAGAATATATCGGGTGGATATACCAGTTATCTATCTTGTGTGCCGAAGGCCCATAGCAGAAAGGCGCTAGCCAGTGTTCTTTCGATTTCTAATTTGAACTACTAATTTAGTCAAGCTTGGTTCATGAGCCTGCGAGCATACCCAATTCCAAAAATAAATATTAAGTATAGGCAGTCCCTATTTTGACAGTACAACCATGACAAAAAAAACAGTACACTGGTATATCCTGATCAAACCTCTATAAACCTTTATGGACAGCCTCTCACCTCGAGCGCTCAACCACGGTGGAGGCAATCAAGTGAAATAAATGTGTGCATCGAGACAAAAACCCTACTACACACTGAAACTATCGGTTGAATGCATTGAGTACATGTTTATTTGCAGTAGCGATCGGCCTTCACCTTCGAGCGTCGATTCTGTATAGGTACAAGACACAATATGGGCAGGAATGTAATCAGGATATCAGTTGGAGAGTGAATTAGGGAGAACAGATAAAACGAGACATTGCAGGCGGATGCAATAGCTGCACAACAGGGACGGTGGCCAGCAGAGTACCTGGTAGTACTAGACAAATACGCGCAGGCGGGATATGTACGACTGACACTAAGGCTATACCACAGTGCTTGCGTAAGTAACACATCACCACCAGACACCCACCAGCTGTACGAAGGGCTTATCTCAGGATAGATCAGTACACTACCGTAAGACTACAAGCACACATCCTTCTGGGAGATCTGCAAGGTATACAAGGCACAGACAACACGCACAGTTTCTCAGACTTCACACAAGAACACACATGTATATCCCAGATAGTTCAATTACGAGCGTCGCAGATGCGGTGCGGATTAAACTACTTCTGTGCGCGCATCGAGTGAACAGCTATACTTAGGAAGTAAACAAACGATGAACACACCAGCAGGGCTTCGTTCAGTGTCCCCTTCTTCCTCGCATCTTTCAGCTCCTGCTTATCACCCTGTAAGTACCGTTCAACCGAACGAGGATTTAATATACCAGGATCTCGGCAGTATCATTCTAATGCAACAGACAGGTGCTGTCAATAAGGAAGGGTAAATCGAAGAGAAGCAGCGACAATCTGTGTACGCCTCCAGGGGAGGGAAGGGTACACACACACGCACAACCGCATTCGGACATCGACATGATACTACTCGCTCCACACATGACGACGAACCCTAAACCCTAAACCTTAAGTCCTAATTAGAAAAGTACACACATACATACGCATGCATACAGGCATCGGCCACATATCATTCGGGTCGATGAGATTCGAGCTTTATACATTGATAATTTAACCCCAGGATATCGGCTCTCGATACCTGGGCCTCCCAGTATCTTCAACAGTCAGTCTGTCAGCACACATCCACTACACATAGAACTGCAGGTAGCAGTGCAGCCGACGACGAGGAAACACTTACTATGCTATACTAGAGCAACAGTCTACCACAACAGAACACAATACATCACTTCACTTAACAACACAACACAGCACAACTCAACATATACATACATACATGCAAACATGCATACATATATACATACATACATACATACATACATACATACATACGTATAAATATACATACATACATACATACATGTATACATGCATATATACATGCATACATCCATCCATCCATCCATCTATACATGAACAACCAGCCCTAAATCAATCACACATATGCACGACTGCTGTGCAATAAACTAGAACACAACCATCACCACAGCCAACACAAGCCTTACACACACCCTCACCACACACACGCACTACTGTACTGCTGTGCAAAACCATGGGCTGACCTGGAATGTGATGACCTCTCCATTGAGCCCTGTAAAACTCTGGTTTTTCTTGGCCTGCGCCTCCTCTATTTGGGACAGACTGCCCTCGAATTGTTCCACCTTTGCCTTCTTTACCTAATATGGCAAATGTGGCGGGGCACCTTCTGTTAGCACTACTAGTAGGAATTGCGCCTCACAACAATAGGCCCACCGCCACTTACTGTAGTGTCTCTTATGTTGCTTATTGCGGAAGTCGATACATATTTGTATACCCTTCAATAGGGCGAGCTTCGCGTATTATCCCAGCGTTAGGCATCGCGAGCCGAAGATAGGAATTGACGCATCTTCTCCCATACGCATTAACGTATATATTCAGTAAGTACACAGCATCGACCATTGGTTCTAATAGAAAACGTTATTGGCTTGTACCTACCTTTCTCTCAGCCCCGCACCATGCAATCAGCTCGTTACTTTCCTCGGAATCCTTAGTATAACAGCCCACAGTCAACTGTCCATCGTCACCCGCATGCTCATGGTCTGTGCCGAGGTACTTACCTGCGGAAGCAGCATGGGTTGTTTTTGAAAATGGATACATTTATAATTAATATCTATATATATATAATCACACAAACACACACACACACATA
>NW_014038141.1:0-6728 GCF_001186125.1 Sphaeroforma arctica JP610 | reverse complement strand
GGTGAAGTTTCCTCGCCAAAAGGCTCCCAAGCCTTGTTCGGCGTACACTCGAGAGAAGGCATTACCGATACCAGTGTAACGTGGTACCTCTCCGCTGATGATTCGTGGGTTAGAATCCTGTGTCTGGATAATCAACTTAACACGCTCGATCGGAGCAGTGCAAGTCTTAGCGATAGCACCGGATACACCACCAATGGCGAAATCCTTTAAGAAACCTATAGGGTCTGCAGTCGTTGTGGCGGACATATCTGCAGCTGTTGTTGTACTAGAAAATGATTTTCATGTCAAAAGAAAACTCAGTATATATACTTTCTCCATGCACAAATATTAAAATTTAAAACTCCAGTCAGTCAATTTGAACTGAGGACTTCCTTCACTCTCTTGCTTCTCACGCCTCTCATCACACACGATGAATCCATGGTGTATGATATTCCCGTGTGGCCGTGTGCCTACCTGCCTGGGCCCTGGTGCCATGTACAATCGTACATCATGCCCGAGCCCCAGGGCCGCGTGGAGTTGTGGACTGTGGACTGTGGACTGCGGAGTGCGTAGTGTGGAGTGTGGAGTCTGGAGTCTGGAGTCTGGAGTCTGGAATGTGGAGTGTGGTCTGGCTGCTCCTCGTTAGCCTCTGACAGGCTGTTCGAGAGTTCTCAATTTAACATTTGGGCTCACTAGAGTTACTACTACTAGCTACCCAGTCCCCAGTACCAACACGAGTTTCGGACTTTGGGTGTAGTGTGTAGTGTGTAGAACTGTAGACTGTAGAGTGTAGTGTAGACTCTCTACCGTAGAGAGAGTAGAGACTAGTAGAGAGTACAGACTGCTAAATAAATATAAAATTGTGCTTTACAATAGTAAAATTCTCTTCATTTTTTTATAGAAAAACAAAGTTTAAACACAGAGAATGGAACACTTTACTCACTATATGTACTCGTTATGTCATGGCGCCACAGGCCTACATTCTACAACGAGTCCTACAGTCACGTCTAGTACTACAGTGAGGCTACGAGCGACGAGTACAATTGCCCCTCTGACCTATAGACGCTACATTCACCCCCTCTACCTAAGTCCTAAGGTCCTAAATCCTAACTCATAGCCCTAATTTACTTTGCCTTTTTTTTTAAAGGGCCTCTCGCTTGTGTTGTGACTTGTGTCACCTGTCAACTGTCTGTGTGAGGGTCTTCGACCCTTCAGACTTGTCTCAGAGTCTCAGACCTCCCTCGTAGACCTTATTCTCTCTACTCTAAAGAGTAAACGCTCAGAGTGACTGAGTATCTACTCTAAAGAGTAAAGTGAGACTGGGGTGGCATTCAGCTAAATATAATTCCGAATCACTGGCTGACTGCATGAACGGTGACGAAAAGGCGAGAGTCCGTGTGTCCGGACTCCGCGACTTCTGAAGAGATCAGATTTTTAATTTTTTTGTTGACAAACCAAATTTAGTTGTTCTTATCATAATGAACTAAATTTTTACAACTTTTCATGACTTCATCAGACATCAACTATCAGGTATTCGGCATGTGTAAATTATCCTGTGTTGACTGTTGTACTGTCCATCTGGTACAGTGTTGTATTCAAAGTTATTACTGTACTATTGTCCGTATGTCTGTATATAATTTAGAAACGGGTTCTTAGAGACAAAATATAATGTTGACCCATGCACTTTCAATACATACCAGACAGGTGGGTTTTTAGAAACAAAATATAATGTTGACTCGTGCACTTTTCAATACCCGACACGGCTGGACGCTGGTATCATTTGAAATATTTATGTATCGCAATTTGCCTAAAACCCTGAATCCCTAAAAACCCTAAAACCCTAAAACCACAACAAGTGAAGTTCTATACAATTCGTCAATTCGACTAGATAATTAGTAAATTTGTTTCAATTTTGACCGGCTTGGACTCCCCTGGGAGCAGTTTATAAAAAATCTCTAAACTCGTGTCTGTCTGACTGTCGGTGTATAATTTTACCTGAGCAGGTAAACGACATGTCTTTTGCCGATGGCGACACGTCGCGACGGTCGTTTACTTTTTTTTAGGCGACCATGGGGGTCGCGACATGTCTTTTGGCCGACTCAAGTTTGAAGAAATTAGACCCTCTGAATGCTCAATGTCTGAAAATTTCGCCAATCATCACAGGACTTACCTATTGGTGAGCATGTATATGAATCTAAACGACATACGACATGTTTCAGGCGACTCGTCGCGACGGTCGTTTACATGATTTTTCACTCATTCAGGAATCAGACGACATGTCGCGAGTCGCGATCTCCCGCCATACCAGCCCAGAATTTCTGAATTTTACTGTGGGTTGTGGTCTTGTGGAGTGAGTGCCTGAGTGGACTCACTCTCTTTAGTACGGGACTGTGGAGTTGTGGACTATGAATGCCTTAACAGTTATACATCACTTGTGTCATTGATGAAAAAAATGAAAAATTTCAACAATGAGTTGCTTCACTCACAGTCACAAGTCACAACTCTCTTGTGGTGTGTGTGAGGTGTGACAATGCAAATGATTTGTCAAAACATCTCGACATCTACACGATCAACTAGTCTGTACTCTGTCCTTTCAATGACTTTAAAGTTTAGATCACATAAAGACTTGTGAATGTAACATGGATTATTTTGCTCCTTTCAAAACATCCTATATCACAAATTGTGCTCGTACTTTCTAATTTATAACCGTATGTATTTTTTTTTGCATGCACCGTAAACCAAAATGCGCAAGCCACTGGTTGAGAAACTCTCTTCGATTCCGGGAATGTAACAAGAGACTTAACATGCGTAGCTTTGTCAAATAATAACGAAAATAAACCACGATACCCTCCACGTATATATTATTTTTAGGTTGTTTAATATCTATTAAACTCGAAGATTTGTACAACAACGACTGCTCAAAAATTTGAAGTATCTACTCCATGAGAAGCTTAATCTGATCGTACAGCACAAGCACCATAGCAGAACCTACAGTCCGCAAGGCATTGGCACCAGCTCCCTTAAAAAGAGCGGCGGCACCCTCGTTCATGATGACCTTACCGAAGCAGTCAATAGTTCCCCTGTACATCCACTCGACCTTGGGCTTATCTGGCTGCATCTGCAGACGACGTCTGACAGTTTTAGGGTTTAAACACCGAACTTGGAAACAACTCCAGTAACTCCACGATCCTTCTTGTAAGGGTTCAACTCCTTGAAGGTATCATAAAGCCCGAAGTATACACCACGATATGGGATGATACCCATAACGGACACCCCGAAACCATTGTAAAGTCCACGGACTCCACTGGTCTGTACGGTCTTCCTCAAGCAGTCGCCTAGACCGTTGAAGGTACGCTTACCAGAACCAACGTCGGAAGCTAGACGCGTACGCGCGTAGTCCAAGGGGTACACAATGGTTAGAGAGCCCGCACCAGCTAAACCCCCTGAGGCCATGTTGATTCCAAGATTGGTCAAGAAAGGTGTATCCTTGTTAGTCTTGGGGAATAATGTTTTGATAGAATCCTTGAAGGCAAAGTTAAAGGCCTGTGTGGGGAAGTATCTCAACACATTGGTGAAGTTTCCTCGCCAGAAGGCTCCCAAGCCTTGCTCGGCGTACACTCGAGAGAAGGCATTACCGATACCAGTGTAACGTGGTACCTCTCCGTTGATGATTCGTGGGTTAGAATCCTGTGTCTGGATAATCAACTTAACACGCTCAATGGGTGCAGTGCAAGTCTTAGCGATAGCACCGGACACACCACCAATGGCGAAATCCTTTGCGAAGGCAATAGGGTCTGCTGTGGCTGCGGAGGTCATGTCGAAAAGGTAGTGTATGATGGAATTGGACATACCGCTATGTCTTATATATATACTAGAATTTTATTGTCCTTTCAATTGCTTCAGTGCTTGTTTACCCCTGTGTCGCAATGCCGCCACACCACCAATGCGCATACGGTGTACACAAACAAGCACACGCACACACGGTGTACGCAATAAAAAAAACTTACACGCATTGTACACAAACAAATTATAAATTAAATTAAATGCATACAAACACACGCACACTGAGGTATATATCATGGGTGCAATTGACAGGCCATGGCACCAGGTAACATTCGTACTCACACAGGTGAAAGTCAAAAAGTCAATGGTGAGTCATCAAAACAGTTCGAGAATTATAATTGCCGGCCAGCTATTTTTTTGTTGTGATTTGTAGGAGTCGGCAACTCCTAATCGGAAAATTCAGGATTCGCGGGGGAATCCAAATTTTGGATTATTTTTGGGTCTGGGACCATTCTCGAAATTTCAGAGCACAATGTCGAAAAATTGTGGCCAATGAATTTTGATGAGTCATCCTCACTTGACCCTTGCGAAACGACTCAACGTAGAATTAATGGGAAATCGCGAATAGGTTAGAGCTTAAAGTTCGTAGACATTACGTAGACATTTAGGCTTAGTTGTAGACCTTTAGACCGCTACGGGTCTGTCGGGAATTGTATAAATAGGGTAGTGTAGTATCTTGCAATCCTCAGACTTCAACACAAATAATTAAGAAAGAATAGAGGAGGATTGCCAAGACTACTTGAATCGTAGGCTTTGACTTGTGCCGAGCCAAGTATCAATAAAGGGTACTACCGAACATTTTTGCCCAAGTCTTTTGTTGTTGGGTAGTTATACTGGAATTGATCTATTGAAATTTCATTAGACATAGTCACTAAGAGATTGGGGAGACGCAGTAAAGTTCAGAAGAGCAGAAATCCACTTATTGGACTCTTCTTTACGTAGGTAATTTTTTGTCGTAGGCCTTATTTCCGTGTATCGCACCCCTTAGAAGTACTCTGAGGCAAATACTATCGAAATTACAATAGTTCGTTTCATTATGGCTAATGCAAAGCAGCAGTGGGTTGCAACGATGGAGGCAAAGATCCAACAGATGTAGGCTGCATTAACGCAGCTTCAGCTGCAATTGACCGAAGAAAGAAATAGACCTCGTGGGGTTAGAACCAATTTCAAACTGAACAAGCCAGACGTGTATGATGGGAAGGCGCCGATGTGTCTTGCGTTCGCGAATGACTATACTGAATGGAACAGATGTTTGCAGCGGAATGGGTTGCAGCCGGACGTGATGTCGAAGAAGCCGTGAAGTTACAATATGCTAGTACGTTTCTTAGTGGCCGTGCATTGACATGGTATCGTGAGACTGCCGGGCGGTTTAACACTTGGGCGAAGGATGGAAGGTGCTACAGTGTTTACAACTATAGACCTTACACTAGGATACCATCAAATGCAGGTATATGAACCCCACCGTGAATACTTTAGCTTTACGTGGAAAGGCAAACAATACCGGTTCAGAGGTGCACCTTTCGGGTTACACTCTTTACCAGCATTCTTCCAACAAGTAATAGAGAAAAAAAATTGCAGACATGCTTAACGTGCAAGTCTATATAGATGACATAGTCATCTTTTCTAAGACTACAGGTGAACACGCCGCATTAGTCAGACGAGTCCTTAAGAGACTCAATGAGCAAAACTTCAAGTTTAACGAGAAGAAATGCCACTTCGCAGTGAGCGAAATACAGCTCTTAGGCTACCATATATCTGGGGAAGGTATTAAGATCAACCCCGGTAAGGTAGAACACCTGTTAGATTGGCGAACACCAACTAATGGAAGAGATGTTAACAGCATGTGTGGGTTTGTAAACTTCTTTTCAGATGGAGTACCACACTTAGCTGATTACCTTAAACCTTTTGGACACTTAAGATGTCATAAAGGCAAACTAGGAGACTTATGGACTAAAGAGTGTGATGACACATTTAAAACGCTCAAACACGCAGTCCAACAAGCCCCAGTTGTACAAGGGCCAGTCGATGGCGTGCCGTTTGAAATAGGGATAAAATTATTTAGTTCAAAAATGGCAAGTATGTATGATACTATGTATGAACATATGGTATGGCTCTCATAGTCGCTGTAGTGGTTCAGGAAAGATTGATGGGAGGAAGTGGTCAGTAAATTCCCGTTTGAAGCTTGGGCCAAGTGAGTCGACAATGGAAGATATGTGCTGAGTCAATTGGGGCCGGTGTTGACAAAACACTGTAACTATCGAATGTTCCATATATTCGCTTGCTGACCTACTAAGTAGAGTACCCACCTCTGTGGTACAGATCGGGTCTGCGCCGTGTAGTGCCGCGGAATGGGTTAGCAACGGACGCATCAGACTTAGCCTTAGGAGGAGTATTATATCAGGTTATAGATAACAAACCTAGATTTGTGTAATCCCAGGTGGTTTGAACTGGATTAGGGATTCCACTCTCTACCCAATTGAACGTTAAGCAGTTCAAAGGCAACACAGCATTTAACGTCTGTGCACAAGAAGAACAATCTACTATAATCCCAGCTGGTTTGAACTGGCTCAAAAGATATATGGGCCACGCACCATAGATATGTTTGCTGTTCATCATAATGCACAACTATCGAATTACAGGACTTTAAATCATCCTATGGGAGACGCCTTCCAAATAGACCTCTCCCAACATAATGCGTGGGCTAATCCACCATGGCAGCTAATTGCCCAGCTATTAAATTATGTTCATATACATAAAACTACCATCACGTTGTGTTGCCCATTACGGAGTAAATATACATGGCTCAATAAATTAATAAGCATGATACAATGCGAGCAAATATATTTAAATAGGGAAGTAGATACTTTCCTATATCAGGGTACCCGAGCCGTCCAGAAGACGCCCTG
>NW_014038142.1:0-6738 GCF_001186125.1 Sphaeroforma arctica JP610 | reverse complement strand
CTACATAGAATCTAAGCTCAACGGCACCCAGTGGGGGGGGGGGGGGTGGGGGGGGGTGCATGAAGACTGGAGTGTCCAGGGGAGAGTGAAGATAGGCGGTATCGACATCAAAGTAGAAAACCTCAAGATCATTGTAGGCGCCGTGGGCAAGGAAAGTGCGTAGAGTAGTGGAAGTAGCAGCTGGGGCATAGGTTTCACAGAAGGAATCGCCTTCAATCTGTTGGTCGCCTCGGGCGACCATTTCATCATGTTTCCGAGTAAGGACATATTTAGAGTGAATAATGCGGTTCCCGGCAGAGACATGGGTGAATGGTGTAATGTCGGCTAGATTATTTTTAACATGAGCGTTATGTTCTTTGGTGAATACCGAAAGCCATTGGGGCCACTCAGGGGTTCTTTGAGCCTGTTTAATACTCTCGGGAAGGGTGTGATCCAGCGCAGCGGATGCCTCAAGAAGTGTGATGGGAGCAACGGTGGTGATTTGGAGAGAGCGGATAGCGGGCGGTATCGATGTGCTGGACTCGTCAGAGAAGTCCAAGTCAATGTCCGACGAAGTAGTGCGGATGTGCTGGTGGGGAGTGGGCTCAGGTGTGAATGCGGCCAGATTGGGCTCGTAGCCGAAGTCATTTCGCGGATCATCATCAAGCTCGAGAGATTGTGTGTCGGGTGAACGATAACGGTCAGAATGATGTAGAGCGAAGGTAGACAGCTGGCTGTTGTTCAAAACTGTGGGGAGAGACACATTTGAAAATGCATCCGCTAATTCACGTTCAGCTTGGCGGATGTACATACACCGATAAAATTCTTCATTCAATGAAGGGTAGGATGGCGAAGGTGCAGGTCGGTGATGTTCGGTACGTGTAGGCTGTTCGGCACCAGAGGCAAGTTTGGTACGGGGCATGGGGAGTGGGGTACTGGTGGACTGTTCGGTACGCAGGGGAAGTGCGGTACCAGGAGATAAAAGTGCGGTACGGAGAGAATCTTCGGTACTGAGTGAAGAAAATGCGGTACTAGATGAGGGAAGTTCGGGATGAAATGTAAGAAGTTCGGTACGTGGGGCACGTAGGGTAGTAAAAAGTGGGCATTATTTGTCGCGACGAGTGGGGATAGTAGCCTCGATTTTGGCCAGAGAGTTCCGTGCACGGGAAATTGACATATGAAGGGTGTCTTGCGCTGTGCGAGGGGTCGGATTGGTCATGGGATCCGATGGTGTGCCTCGATGAAGAGGGGTGTTACGAGGTTCCGCCTAAGGGTTGGGTGGCGGTCGTGGAGCAGGTTGGGGAAACGGGACCAGTTGTGTAAATTAGAAATCAGCAGTAGGGTTAGACGGGTGCGTGGGGGTGGATGGTTGTAATGGTCGGGGGTGTACCTACGGGAGGGGGGGCGACGCGGGATAAATGGTGCAGATTATGAGGTGCTGGATGAGAGGGTGTACCACTCTTCGGGGATAATTAAGCCGGTAAAATGGTCAGTCATGGTAGCACGCTTACCAGTAGCGTCCCATTTTGGGGTCTGGTCCGAGATGCACCGAGCTTTGCGAGAGTTAATAATGCGCTGTGTGGCAAAACTTTGAAGGAGCCAGGTGTCGGGGGTGCACTGAGGTACACGACCCAGAAGAACACCGTATCCAACCTGTTTGTCATACTTGTGCGCTTTCTTCAAGGGAGCACCCTCGAATTTGAATACCACAACACAGCCGTAACGGGCACGAGGAAAACGGGGGACAATCGTCTGGTGCCATTTGTCTGCCGGCGAGTTGAGAAGTTTGTTAGTCGCAAGATTTTGTTGCGTATAATGTCCGCAAAAGCTTTTGCTCTACTCCAGAGTAGGAGTGGTTGTTATGAGTCGATGAGGAGGGTGCGGGTAAGTTGGTTGAGAGTGTCATGAGATCTTTCAAGTTTGCCATTCAATTGCCGTGTGTAGGCGGGCGTGCGATCGAGAGCCATGTCGCGGGTGAGGAGCATAGCACGGGCCCCATCGCTTTGAAAAACGCTGTCCCCGTCGGCTATAAGTGGGTAAGACTTGGGCGGGCACTTAACGAAGGAGAGCCTTGACGGCATCGGGTATGTTCTTCTTATTTTTGTGTAAACTGTGTATGCCAAATTTGGTGCCGTCGCAGATCATGTTCCTGGTGTACCTATCGCCGTATCTATCAGGTGGCATGGGCCCCTGTATGTCTATATGAAAATATTCCGCCGGACCGTATGCACTGTCAGTCGTTTTGTGTGATACTGGTTTGCGTTTGAATGTGCCAATCATGCATGCTGTACAGTGGCTGCTTAGCAATACTGCATTCCAAATTGTCAATGCGCTTCAAGAGATCCAAGTACGATGCGGGGCCTGTTATAGAAGAACGAGGGCGACATACGAAGGATTCAGTGACAGGATCCGTGGCAGATGGGTCAGTCCGCTGACACTGCCACGTTTTGATCCATTCACATAGATGAAGTCGCTGGTACCTAGGAACTGGCGTGCCTGATCTTGAGCTGATTGGTCGAGTCCAGAGATAAACGCGTCTTGTATGAAAACGAAACAAAGCACATAACCTTGGCGAGCAGCAGTTCACTGAAGTCGAATACAGTGATTGGCCCAAGCACGCATCGATTCGTCGTCCTCACATGAAAATTCGGTAAGTATGCGATGTTGATAGATTGGGCAACAGTGGTAAATTTATGGAAAATTATGTTGCGAAGAATATGAAGCACTGTCCATGGGTCGGACATGAACTCCCCAGGATTAAGTGACTGACGGAGATCATTGGTAAGCGAGTTATAGAAGATCTCATGGGCACGGCCGTAAGAGCCATCTTCAACCGAAGTAGTACGAAATTATGTCGTACGGAAATGATAAAACTTGGGCGGGAAGGTACACAATTGGGGTCTCACCGGTGGGAAATTATCGATTGTCGTTCCTAGACAAATTTTGGAATAAGTAGTGCCTTCTGGCGAGCGGTAGATGCGGCGACTCGAAGATTTCTGAGCCAGAGGTCATGATTATCGTCGTTGATGGTGAGTTGAATCCGTCGGTGGGCTGTGGTGGTTGCAGTGGGGTCCTCCATTGTTGGAAATAATAAGAAATGAGAGTTGAATAAACAGAAATCAATGGTCCATAATCTAATAGACTGTACAAACTCTTATTCGGAAGAAGTGGTCTTTATTATCTTTTCTGTAGATAATATATGTGTATAATCATATTGTCTGAAATATGTTATGTATGTTTTTGTAAAAGTAAGTTTTTGTAAACTTGGTGAATATTAGAAAAACTATGTTTTGTGTTTCTAAACCATGTTTGGATGTACCTAAAAGTGCCCTAAAGCCTATTTCTTCGTGCTCAATACCTAATATTGTAAAAGCAACGTCTTTAGGCCTAAAAAAATTGGTTTTACAAAATAAAAATATTTTTTTATAGCTGTCCGGAAACTTTTGTTTTATTTTTTTTGTAACAACGAAAAAAGATAAATTGGAAAGCCATCGAAAAGATGAAGATTCAAAGCCGAAGGGCAGCACAATTATGGAATATACAACAGCTAATATTGCGTGATTCATTGGCTAGGGAAGTATTTAAATATATATATATATATATATATTTTTTGTGTTTATTTGATATCATACATGATAACTAATTAATCTTATTTGTCATTTGTTTTAAAAAAATAATATTTTTTATAGCTGTCCGGAAACTTTTGTTTTATTTTTTTGTAACAACGAAAAAAGATAAATTGGAAAGCCATCGAAAAGATGAAGATTCAAAGCCGAAGGGCAGCACAATTATGGAATATACAACAGCTAATATTGCGTGATTCATTGGCTAGGGAAGTATTTAAAAAAATATATATATATATATTTTTTGTGTTTATTTGATATCATACATAATAACTAATTAATCTTATTTGTCATTTGTTTAATTACTATTTTTTAAACCTATGAAATATAACGTTACGGGCGCAAGATCCAGACCGGCCGGGCTCTGGCCCTCTCTCTCTCTAAGAGAGAGTATGTATTTAGAGGCCTACTCTCTAGAGACTTAGAGAGAGCGACGGGGACACGGGCCACGGGCCACGGGCCACGGGCCATACGGCCCCATTTACAGTTTTCGAACCAGGGCCAAAGCCCAAAAGAGGACAGAGAGACAGTCACTGAGTCACAGTAGTAGTACATACTTAAAGAGTAGTAGTAAATAGAGAGAACATTATTTTTAATGTCCCTCAGGAGTCAGGGCTCGCCTCAGACCCCCACTTGGCCACTTCCCACAACCCACAGCCTCACAAGCCCACACTCCACAGGCCCAGGGCCACACACGCCAACCCATCAGCTACCCTCTCAGGCTCTCAACACAACAAGTCACAACAAATGAAAAATAAATACCAATAGGATCAGGTGTATGTAATATCAATCCTTATTAGGAAAAGTAATCTGCAAACAAATAAATAGAATCACGGCGAAAACGGAAAAACTGCCAAATACAGTAGAAACTAAATAAAATTTTAATGCCCTCTTTTCGACAGTTTCTGAATAATCATGTCCTGAATATCCCTAAAATCAAAAGGTGCCCAATTGTCCCCTTATAGTCGAATTGTAATCGTGACCAATCTATGAAAATAGGTTTGGAATAATAGGGCAACAAACTTGTACAGAAAAGTATAGGCCGCTTTTAATTAAAAAAATGGCATTTACAAAATTTTGTCCAGAATTCTGGTAGTTGTTCGGATGATGGAAATTTCCGTGTCGTGCGTGAGTGTGTCTGAATACAGTATATTTACACACATTAACAAGAAAATATAAAAGGCACTTAACTAGCTCAAAACTTAACAGTCCTTTCCTAAATCACGAAGTCCACGTATATTTATTAATCATGGGAGTTCTAGATTTTGTCAAGCCCGGAGTTCTTCTAGGTGATGATGTTACCAAGGTATTTCAATACGCCAAGAACAACAAATTTGCCATCCCCGCAGTAAACTGTACTTCATCGTCCACAGTAAACGCTGTGCTTGAGACCGCTGCCAAGGTCGGTTCCCCAGTTATCATTCAATTTTCAAACGGTGGTGCCGCTTACTACGCAGGGAAGTATGTCGATAACAAGGACCAGAAAGCTGCTATTCTAGGAGCTGTCGCTGGTGCCAAGCACGTGCACGCCATGGCCAAGGTATATGGTGTACCCGTCATGGTACACACTGATCACTGCGCTAAGAAGCTTCTTCCATGGGTCGAGGGTTGCATCGCTGCTGGTGAACAACACTTCAAAGAGACTGGTGAGCCGCTTTTCTCATCTCACATGTTGGATATGTCTGAGGAACCCCATGAGGAGAACGTAGGTAAGGCCGCCGAGCTTCTCACCCGATTAACTCCTATGGGCATGACCCTTGAGATGGAGATCGGTATTACTGGCGGTGAGGAGGACGGAGTTGATAACTCAAACGTCGATGCTTCTAAGCTATATACTACCCCTGAGGATATCGATCTTGTATACTCTACACTTTCTAAGATCTCTCCCAGATTTAACATCGCCGCTGCTTTTGGTAATGTGCATGGTGTTTACAAGCCCGGAAACGTTGTCCTAAAGCCTTCAATCCTAGGTGACTGCCAAGCCTACATTAAGAGAAAACACAACAAAGAGGAAAAGAACCCATGCTTTTTCGTGTTCCATGGTGGTTCCGGTTCTACAGCCGAGGATATCTCGGAGGCTCTTGAGCACGGTATCGTCAAGATGAACATCGATACCGATACCCAGTGGGGCTACTGGAGTGGACTCCTCAACTTCTATAAAGAGAACGAGGCCTACCTTCAGGGACAAATCGGAAACCCCAAGGGACCCGATGCTCCTAACAAGAAGTATGTTGCTATTTTCATCCACTTTAGGCTATTCATATATAGCAAAAATCAACTTAAAATGACGATTTTTACTGTTTTTCAGGGTGTTTGCTTGCAGCTAATTGATCTTGTTCTTCTCACAGGTATTATGATCCCCGTGTCTGGGTACGCGCCTCCGAGCAGGGTCTTATCGATCGACTGGAGCGGTCGTTTAAGGAGCTTAACGTATGTCGCCAGTCCGTATTGGAAATACCCTTTTTTCGAGGGGTGAATGCCCCGTATACAGCTTATTTTACTCTCTTATTGTATATATTTTCGTACATAGTTGACTCAATTATTATCGCATATCTTTTCCACATACAGTGCATGAACCGTAACTAAGCATCGGATAAAGAAGTGGATGCTCCAGGGCGACTATAGTGACCTCGTTCTGATAGCAGAATAATAAAATATGAATTCAATTGTAAAATATTCGATTACATGTAGCTTACTCGAGCGTTCGCTGTTTCTTGCTACCGGTTGATTCTGCTCGAAGTACTCATGTTTGTTTGCGTGAACATTATAGTATATTGAAATTTAATTTTGTGAGTTGATTTGTTTTGAAAACTATGCAGCCTAGAAACACATTTGGGGGATAATTATGTTGAACATATTCTACAAGGTGGCTAAGCGACAGTCAGAGTATGTATTTTACGAGCACCCATACCTGATTCATGACGCTGTTAACAACTACCTTGTCATCCGAAAAACGATTCGACGTTATCGTTGTTCCTATCAGAATATGCTAAATAATATTTGCACCTATGTAACAATATGTGGCACGGCATGCTAATGCTTTCTAGATACATTGATAGAACTCGCTTTCCGAACTGTCATTAGTACTCATATTAGGTTACAATGCGTAAAAATGCACCTTAATTTCTGTCCCTTA
>NW_014038143.1:3846-6744 GCF_001186125.1 Sphaeroforma arctica JP610 | reverse complement strand
TATTTGTGTATGTGTATTTGTGTGTGTGTGCAATACCACATATGATCATACACTTCGTACTTATTTTGATATTGTATTTTTATATTCATTTTATGTCCGACCGGATTTCAGGAGCAAGAAGTTCCTTTTGTTGCAACGGCTATACGCAAGAAGGGTAAGAAACGGACACCCGAGGAAATGAAAGCAGATGAAGAAGAAAAGGCAAAGAAGAAAGCAAAGCGAGCTGAAGATAAAGAGAAGCGTGAGAAAGAGGCGCTCATCGCTGCTGCTGAAAGGAAGGAAAAGAAACGACTGGAAGCAATAGAAAAGATTGAGAAACGCGCAGCAGAAGTAATTGAAAAGGAGACGAACCGTGGAGAGAGAGACGTCGAAAGAAAACCGAAAAGGCAGCTCACAGCTTAGAAGAGAAAAGACGCCGAGACAGCACCACTTGCTAGTAGGGCAGCCCCGATTGTGAGAGCTGCTCCCAGGCCCCCTTTGACTGAAAAACAGGAACAACAACGGGGGAAGTACAAAAAGCTGTTAGAAGACTGGAACGTCAGTAACAATATAACCGTTAAGCTTGTGTATGAATTCGACATTTTAGATCATATGCTGGGGAGCCGCACGAATGCCCACACACGACAAATCAAATCACGCCTTGACTTTATGCAGCTGGAGAGAGATACAGGATCAGGTCACGTTGATGGAGCAGCAGTTCTGATTGTACTCATGGAAGATGTCTTGCCCAAGCTACAAAAGTGGCTGAATGCCAATCTCCGGATGCAAAGATCCAAATATCCCACTTCAGTTCGTTTGCTACAGGTGCACGAGTGGGAGTTTGTTGCATTCATTGCCGCTTTTGGACTGTTGGGACTCACGCATGAGGTATGTCTAGATATAATGAAGCATTGGTGTCAAGATAAAACGGGAATCGGGGAATGTATTTTGACGAATTCGAGATACAACACTATACTCATAAACTTGGTGGCTTTCAACCAGGCAGACCATACACCGAAACGGGACTGTGTTCAATATATAAGAGAGTACGAAAATGAGTTGTTTGGGAAGAGCCTCAAGATTTTCTTTATCGAGTATGCTTGGCTAACACTTGACGATGAGCAGTGTGGATCCCGTGCTAAAGATATTCCGAAGAAGAGTAAAGTAGACCGAAAAGCAAAGACCTGGGGTTTCAAAGCAGATATGGTTGCTGATGCTGTCTACTCAACTATAATTGGTGTGCGGTACCATGAACGAGGCTACAATCAAAACAGTGCTGTAAAGGATCTGTTTGAACGCATCAATTGCACGTACACAGAATCACGCCATAAGGGGATGGCAAAGGTATGCTGTGAATTACCTCAGAGATATATTTGTGAGTTTCATCGCTGTATATCATTCAACCGCTGTATATCATTTAATGTAAGTGAGTTATTGATACCTTCCGATATTATTTTCAGTAGGTTACTGCGGACAGAGGATATGGCAACGAACAGCTGTGGAACAGTCTAGCTGATAGGGGACTTGGATCGATGCTGATACTAATCAGCAACCGATACACCGGCCATCCATGGGTTGGTGCCAGCAGCAAGGGTGCCCATATGTATCCAGCTCAATTTGTAGTTCCGGACGAGCCTTGCTTGGGAGATCGTATTTTCGCTGCAAGTAAGTTGATTAAAACAAGCGTGGGTGCTGCCGTCAAAGAGATGAATGCCTTTGCCTACGGCATCCGACAGATGCCGCGCAAACGCGGTAACCACGATACTCCGACTGATGTGTTACGTTTCATATCGATAGGGGATGGTGATGCTAGTGATTTGAAGGGTGTATACGTGTGTGTCCGCAGGCCAAATCCGAAAGATGAAATAGTTGACGTCACATTATTCTGGCTAAATACTAATCGCGTACGATCAGAACATATTTTACGTATGGAGGACACACTCAGGCAAGTGGTGAATGTTGAAACTTGTGCGCAGCGCTCTAACGAATGGTTCAAGTGTAGATATTTCAAAATCACTGGGACTGCCGGGCACATGAGAACTATTCGTGATACATCTTGCCGTAAGTTTTTATTAAAGCCAAGAGGTGTCAATACATCTGTCAACCCCATCGTCGCGTTGCCAACCCCAGATGATACAATACCTTCCTTGTATACGCCGGCCGAGTTCAATAAAACTCAGGCTAGTGCGCAAAGCTATATCTCATCCGATGGACACGGACGAACAGTTGAGTGTGAGCCAAATGTGAACGATTCTACTGGAGATATAGAGACGATCAAAGGGTCCGTTGTAGTAGCGATTCTGACTCCGGTTGGGAAGATGAAACTACCGCCCGTGTAGAGGATCCAGATGTGATCGACATTTTTTACATCAACTAGTCTCTTCCCGCATTCGAACCCAAAGTATGTATGAGTATCACGTCTATTTTCCTATGTATATTTATCTTATGTACATATTTAAATAAAAGGTTAAACGTGTTTTATTTGGTTTCCTTCATTCAGATATTAGCTACAGAACTAGAAACGAGAGCAGTTGCAAACAAGCTGGTGGATGGGTGGCTTGGGCGCCATTACTCTACTGAGGCTATGGAAGAAGGATCATTTAATGATACTTTTATCATGACACCGCTATCCAACGAGCCGTTCGTGATCGAACTTTACGATGTAGGGCTGCTAAGTATGATGAATTGCCCTTAGATTGCCATGTCATCGGGTGAGTGTATCCTTTAATGATGAAGTGAGTTATTCAGTATAAATAGATATAAATGTATATGCGTACCCATAAGTGTACACACACACACACACACACACACACACACACACACATATATATATATATATATATATATATATATATATATATATATATATATATATATATATATCTATATTACTACTATATATATATATACTTATATATA
>NW_014038143.1:0-3741 GCF_001186125.1 Sphaeroforma arctica JP610 | reverse complement strand
TAGTATAGTTATTCGTGTACTACTATATATATATATATATATATATATATATATATATATGTATATATATAATCTAATCCTTCTATTTATGGTTTCCATTCTATTCAGATGGCGTTGCACGAGTATTCGCGCCCAAAACACGTACAGTTCAAACAACGTGTGCCGTAGTGGTGAAGACAGTGACCGCCCATAAATTGATACAAGATAGAATGACGGTTTGAAAAAAATGAGGCCGGTATTTCAGTTGTAGCGTAGGTGACAATGCCTGGTTTGAAGGGGTACAGCGGCAATACCGAGGCCAAGTCATCCAAGAAGCACTGGTACTCAACGTGGATTATGTCCTATTTGTCGTTTGTACTACGAACGATTACGTACATGGTTTTAGTTAACGTGCCTGAAAGTGTACGAGATGTATACTACCAAGCACTGCGTCGATATGACCTGTGCTTATCATGGGCGTATACTGATGCTGAATCACCAGATAATATATATTCCGAGTATCTCCCTTTATGGCCTGCAATACGCAAATATGTGAAGACTAATGGCCCTATGTTACCTTGTAGTAATATCATAAGTGGATGTGCTAAGATATATAGTAAGTTGAAACCAGGCGTAGATAAAGCCACCCAGTTTACCGAACGATTGTGTACAAGCAATAATTCTATGGCCTTCCAACCGAAACTAGTAACACGTTCATTCGACCAACTCTTAATAAATGCTTTCCAAGCAACTAGAATTCAACGCTATTATAAAAATAGCCCAAATGGGACTCTAAGTCGTTTCCGTAAGCAATGTTCTAAGAAGCTGCCCTATAATGACTTCGTAATCAAAGTTATAATGGGTCTGATGGGAATAGCTGGTCAAATGAAAAAAATCACAAAATACCGAAGTTCCAGAAATTGCTGAAGACAAAATCAACACTTCGCAGAACGAGCCGTCTGGGGTGTTCCATAGAAACCTAACAACACATCCCTTATTAACGTTAACCCCTGAAGAGGTGAGCGAGCGAGTTCTGCTAATGAAACGTTTCAAAGCAATCAGATTTATTGATGATAACGAACTCAATCTTTTGAGATGTGACAACGGCGGGCATCGCTGGCATATTTGGGGAGTACCTGACGAAGTGGTTTGTGGATCAATTCGTACCGGAGAGCGCCCACGGGATGATTATCGGACATGCTCAATTGTCGGGTGTAGCCGTGAAACCAATAAGACCTGCGTTAGATGCAAGGTCCGTCTATGTAAGACACTTATACGGGGCCGAAACTACAGCTGTTATCAGTTATTCCATACCCCATCATTCCGGGGTGACATTGACCAGTTCGACGATCAAGGAAATTTTGCCGGAAACGATGATTTGTAAAGTATTATTCCAATAACCAATAAATATGATAAATACACTCATTTCATTTCTTATAAGAGTTATCGTCGCTGTTGTCAAATTATGATACCTTTTAACAGGTGGGCAAGTACATCCATTACAGAATGGATCATGTTTCTTCGCGAAACAACAACCCCTAGTAATAGCAAAGGCAGTCCCCTTCTGTACGTTTGCTATATCATAACCCTTGCCACAAACTGGGTGACCGATACTATGCCACTTCTGTTTGCACAGAACGCATAGACGCGTTTCTTTTTCCAAAATAACAGCGATAAGACAAGGTCTGCATTCTTGCTTGCGCGTTATCCAATTGTGTTGTGACAGCGACATAGCGCGAGTCACTTTCTGTCTTAGAAAAGGTGCTATGTATGTATTGTGCGTGCATAAAATACTTTTCTAACTTTTTATTTCTTTTCTTTAGGAGGCAATGTAGAATTTTAAAAATATAAAAATATCAAACTCAGATTGGATACGAAATAAACATTTCAACCCTATTTTTTAATGGATAATTTCCTAAAATAAATTTTAAAATATATTACTGACCTGAAACAAAATCAGATTCCAAAATTAGAGCCAATGAATATACAGATATATAAATTTGAATTGGCATTTTCATAAGTCGGATAGTATCCGACTTATGAGTGCTACTTAAAATTTGTACTGAGTCTGGCTTACTTTGAAAATTAATGAAGTTGGTATGATTTGTACTGAAAATTCCGTAAGTCGGATACTATCCGAGTTAGCAAAAGGGACTGGTGATATATATATAATATATGTATAATTTAATATAATATATGTATCTTTCCATTTCTAAAATCAATATTTGGAGGGGGGTGGGGGGGTTAAACAATTGGGGTCTACGTAGTCCATTTTGGCATTTGTGGTGGAATTATAGAGTTGTTCCAAAAGTAATATCGTCAATATTTAAGTCAAATTAAGTAAATTGTCCCATTCCTGTGTTAAATATGCCGTTTTTAAAGTTGTACCAAAATCATTGGTCGCATTGTCAATTTTCTTGTGCTAAATTTAGCGGAATAACCCATTCTATGGCAATTGTCATATATTATTTACCATTTTTGTCTAAACTGTTCTGTTTGTTTCGCATGTGTGCAGTAGAAAACGTTTTGTGAAATTGTCTCAAACACCCAAAGCGTATACTTGCAATACTATACATCATAGTATGGTGTCGGAATTTACGTTTTAACGTTTAACTGTAATAGATTATAAACGACTATACATCATATCAGTGTGTCGGAGTGTACGTTTTAACGTTTAAACCTATAGTAGAATGTGACTGTTATTATATAATTTATATTATACTATAATGCCCTGTGTCGAGTTTGTGCTTACATGTATTTCTTTAGTTCCTGGTCATGCGTGCCCTATGTGCACAAACCTGCTGACGAATTAGCGTAGGCAGATCTCCGCTATGTTCCCAGAAAATTACAACCTTGTAAGTACTCTAATGTATACTAGTCTCGGTATTGTTCTAGTTTGCCTACTATTCAATGTCTATCTGTATATTTCTTGCATCATTTGTATGCCTGTTTTCGAGAATATACAGTCGATTGATTTGATATGTTATATTATTAAATTGGAAAATATCCGGCTGACAAGTTGTATTGGTCGGACTGTTGTTGTTATATGTTGTATTATCTCTGTTTCTTAACTATCTATTGTTATATTGCCTTATATACGTATATGTTGAATTTGTCATAAGTGATTGTTTAAGCATGTAATTGTATGTGATAAATGTGAACATGCTTGATGGTAACTATTATCTTGTATGTTATTGTATTAGTTTACGTTGCCTTGTGTTTTATTATTCTAACAGTTATTGTCTGTTGAATCAATGTGTATGTACTTATTTTTTATAGCGATGTTATAACGATTGTGATGAATTCGACCGATGGTACATTTTGATGATTGTATATGCACGTATACATTATATCTATTGTATTTTATGTTGTAGTGTCGAATTGTGATCAGTGTACAATATCATGAGTATGTCTGTATCGCCGTATACATATCTATATGATTGTCGTATCTGATGTATTAAGCTCGTATTTGAATGTGAACAACTATTAACACGCTTGAGTATAGATCTAATGTGGTATTATGGTAAAGAATCATATCGGTGATTGTTTATAATATATTGTCATATATTAAATTTTGTATATACTCATAGCTGTGACTGTTTATAATCTATGATTTATATTACCAGATACAAATAATTATTGTTTGTATGAACGCATTTCCATAGTACTTATGGTATAGTACAATATACAGTTTGAGATTATGTAGCATGCATACGTATGAATTGAATTATACAAGTCGAATATTCGACTGTATACATACAT
>NW_014038144.1:0-6748 GCF_001186125.1 Sphaeroforma arctica JP610 | reverse complement strand
CAAGAGGCAGTCCCGATCATTCTTACAAAAGCTACCACTGCTAAATCATAACTGACTAAATTGTATTTTAGTTTAATATAGTTTGAAACCTAGTAATTTCCATCGAAGTTTACACTAATTACTCGCCTGTTCTGACACCCGGCCGTGAGTCACCCGTCCTTGGGGGTATTATAGACCCAGAAGCAGGTAGAAATACTCCGCCACTTTTACACAATTAGGATGAGAATCGACGGAAACCAGTTAAGACTGGGTATGTTATCTAGACGCATGAATTACCTAAGATTATAATACCAACCACTATCCGAGGAACAGAGCACCGAAAGGTGTCGACCATGGACTTTACAAGGGGTAATAAACACCCCCGTAAATGTGTTAACGATGTCGAATTTAATCGCTTCTATCGCACAGTACTACTTCTACCGGCAGAGTATTTTCACTCTGACGAAGTGACCGAACTTAACAAATCGGTCGACGATTATACCATTAAAATGGAAATCGCCCACGATGCGCATCATGCTGAGGATGTATCATATTTTGCTAATATGATTGCGATTAAGCAAAAGCGCATCGATCAGCCACTTCAGGCCCAACGTGAACAAGACCACAGGGATAACCAGAAGTACAAAGGACAGATCAGTCGACTGAAGTTGAACTGGGATGCCAACAGTAAGCAGGTCGAGTTTATAAACAACCTTGACCTCGACACGCTAACCCGTACGCTTAATGCGTTTAGGAGACGAATGATATCGCTCCCGAGCAATGGATCTCTGCTTTAATGCAGACGTTTGACCCTACAGGTACAAGTTATTTGATCCTGCAGCGACACCGACATGAGCTTGAGCTAGACACTTGTCGTGACTGGCCAGCTATGTGTTGGTTGGTTACATCCTTGTTAAGTAAGGACATGCATAGCCCTGGGCTGAGTTCAATTTTAACTGAACCAGTTGAGAACACGCCCATTCAGAGTTATATTCTGAAGCTAGATGCTGACCTGAAACGTCCAGATATAACAAAGGACAAGGCACAGCGATGGTACGAGTTCCTGGTTATGCACGTGTTCTGTAAGAACATAGGGAATAACGACCGTGAGAGCCTGTACACCGAGTTGCGACGTAAACACGCGACTGAGGCTCGAGACAAGGGACATGAAACAAAGTTTTATCTATCCCGACTTACGTGGGAACAGTTTTATGATTCTGTATCCACCCTTTTCCCCGCACACCGAGTAACATCGAAGGGAAAAGTGGCTGCTAAGAAGCCGCGGGAGCACACCAATCACGAATACGTATCCAGGCAGACCTCAAACGAGAGACCCCAACATACACGTGCTCGCAACTCCACTCTATCCACGCGACCCAATAAATGGGCACGCGCGGAGGCGAAGGACAAGGAACCTCCATTTAAGGAGATTAAGAAATGTGCCGTCGCACAGTGTGGGTATGACATGTACCAATTGACCCCTAACGGTTATTGGCATGGCAGGCATGCATCCACCTGTACACACTTTCTTATTAAGTGCGACAAGTGTGAGAAAAATCACACTAAGTCTTGTAACAAAAAGTCCGACATTAAGTTGGAGTGAAAGTACTACCAGGTAAAATCGTTACACAGACAATACAACGACTCTTTAGATGAGCGTGCAATAATCCCTGTATATTGCAATGGAAAAAAGTATTTGCGTTGATTGATCCTGGTTCAGAAATTTCATGTATATCCGATCGCTTTGCATTAATGAAAAATATCGAAAGGAGAACACAGACAACTCACCTCATTTTAGCTGATGATAAAAGTTCTAGGTGTGATACCATGGCCACAGATGTTAAAATCTCCCTGGCCGATGATAGGCCTATCACTACCCAAGCTGTGATAGTTAAGATGTCACAGAAGTACGACATTATAGTCGGAATGAGCGATTTACTCACTCTAGGTATAACCGTAACTGGTCTACCAAATAACATAGATCCACATGAGCGCACTTATGACACTCATGCGAAAGCAGGACAGGAGTCTGGAAACACTACAGACTTAGAGACCACGCAAATGGATTCTCAACACCCTACCTTTATTCTGGAGGAGCAGAATGATAAAAACATTCTTGCTTGGCTGACGCAAAACCATAAGCTGAAGCACCAGAACGTAGTAAACGCACTTAAAATCCATAAGCTGGCAACTTTAGTTGACAGAGTATATCAGTCGTGTACAGACTGTGATCTCAATCAAATCAAGCGCTATGGGTTCGCACCGCTTAATAGTGTGACTGAAGATGTTCCATGGCGCAGGGTCATCATTGATCTGGTTGACCTGCCCACGTCCGAGCACACAGGCGACCGTTACGTATGCCACTTCTTTGATGTGGCGTCAAGGTTTAACTTGCTCTATCCATTAAAGGATACGAATTCGCAGACCATGGCAGAATTATGTTGCCAAGTCTTTGCTGACCACGGGTGGCCGGGTACTATGTGCACTGATAACGGTAGTGAGTTCTGCGATAACGTAATGGAATCGCTAGTACTCGTATCAGGCATATGCCAAAAGAGAGGTGTGCCATATAAGCCACAAACGCAAGGCGCGAATGAAACGCGCCATAGAAGACTCAAGTTGGCCGTACCACCTTAAGTGGGTACAAACACAGATGAACGAGTGTGCTGATCCGGTTACAGGAACTACACCCGCTCACTATTTTCGTGGCAGATATGGTGAGTTACAAATCCCCCTAAACAAGGACGAACCTGATCACCATGAGTTACCATGGCTAGAGAAGCTACAACGTATATCCTTGCTTGCAAGAAATACGCAATATAGCCTTATTAAAAAGGCAAAAGCGTTGGAACACTACCAAGAAGATAGCAGAGTATCAGGTCGGTGACAGAGTTAACATCCGTCAATGTAATTCCGATGCTACTGTATTAATATCTAAATGGATAGGTCCATATATAATCTCTGTAGCAGACACTAAAAGTGGAACGTACGAGGTAAATAACCCCGATGGTTCTAGTGCGCCTAATGTAGGCACAAGTCGTATTCCGACTACAGAGATTATACTCGCAAGAAGACATGACTCTAATGCTCCTCTTGATCGTTCTGAATTTAAAGACATTATATGGAGAACGGATAAGGGAGGCTATACATACTATCGTACATGCTTTATAGACGGTACAATAGCTGAGTTGACTTCAGATGCTTTCGATAACCAAGACTATTTAAAAGCTTTTAATCGAAAATGGCGTAAACGCCTGCATAAGTCACAAGTTGAAAAAGATAGCATGTTTCCATCGTCTGAAGGCACGGAAGTTAAAACATATCCGCCTACAGCATTTATCCCGAGCTTTAATGAAAACCCAGAAACGTAAAGTCGACCACCACGGACCTACTGGACCTAAGCCCAAAAATCACAGGGTAACCGAGAACGCTTAACTTCTCCGCCTGAGAAACATTAACTATATGTTATGCAACTTATGTTTTTGACCCGTTTTTCCTTTCTCGCTTTTTGACCCATAATCAGCTTGATCATGGGTCTCAAAGCTGGGTGGAGGCTGTGTAATAGCCGGGCCTCCACATTAGACTCTATGTTATAAACGTACTCTTAAGCAGTACGTAAATTATAAACGTACTCTTAATAGTACGAGGAACTTAAGTTTCCTAAATGGTTTTTAATGGTCTTATTAATTAATAACTTTTCCATTTTACATATCAGATATTTGGACGAAGCCATTAAAAGGCCCCAGTAAAATACCAAACATAAGAGTTGGTCTAGTTCTATTAATAGAACTATATTTACTTTCCAACTTTATTTATATCTAAATACTTCGGTAGCGAGATGGCTCAACCGAACATAGGTCTCTAGGGACTATTAACGTTACCTAGTTGATCCTCTGATCAGCCAACCAGATGTGCCAGTCTGATGAAGGCTAAGTCGGTAATTATTGATAAGTGGCAAGCTATTGGTTAAGACAATAACTAAGGACATCAAGAGTTATTTTTTTTCTTTTCTTTTTTCTAAAGTTGGGATTCTATGAGTTTCTCGGATTCGCCCCAACGAAACATACCATAGTTTCTAATAGAGTGACAACGAAACACCAAACAAAATCTCTTCGGCGAAAACAGTACTGAGAGGATTATATATAGGCAATGTCTCAGCCTCACAATCCCTCAGAGTATTGCTGTTTTCACGAGGCGTACCTAACTTTACTAAAAGTCTCATTTCGTTTATTTACTTTGAATTTCACGATACTTAGATTTTACCTACGCGTTTAATTACTCTAAGGCGTTAATATCGCCTTGATAGACCGAATCTTACACACGCCTATGGGTACTTCTGAGCCACGCTGGAATGCCCGAAAACTGGATCAACTGTCTCCGCGCGCTATTTGAGAGGGTCCCTACCCGAGTGACATACCGCTGCACGCTCTCGCCTCTATTCCATAGAACAAATGGCATCCTACAAGGCTCAATCGTTGACCCCCAGCTCTTTATTATTTATATGGATTCCTTAGCTGTCACGCTAGCACAATTTCGGCCCCAGCTCCTCCGCTCTTATTTATTTGTCTATGACACACGGATCCAAGCCCCTCAATCGGTTCTGCTCTAGCCCTTCTTAGATGACATTGATGTGTGGGGACACAAATCTGGCCTCGAACAGGGTGTCATTAAACCCCGAGTACGATCTAACTGTAGTAAGTGTACGCTGGATAACTATATCTCAACGTTCTCCCTCTGTAGAGAAGGAGACGTTGTTCATTTATTGGTAATTGTAAAATTCATGACTCTGATTATGAGTCATAAGTCATGTGCTGTAATAGGCAGCAAAACTAAGTTTATCAGATTATTCTGATGAGCTGTAAAAACTGTCAAAAACTAAGTTTATCAGATTATTCTGATAAACTATAAAAACTGTAATAAACCTAAAATAAACCTATGTACTTGTACTCTGACCACAACCCCCCTCAAACTGAAGCACTGACCGAATAGAAGTGTGCCAGTTTAGAGATGATAAAGAATACCCAAAGTACCTTAGTTGCTGGCATTTATCCTATGAGAGCTAGAGCAGTGTGCTGGCAGTTATCCTCTGGGAGCTAGAGCAGTGTGCTGGCATTTAACCTCTGAGAGCTAGAGGGCTCGAAAATCACGGTTCGAGCGCACCGTTCTACCGAGTAGTCATATTTTAAGATAAAGGTTAGATTTGGGCACTTTGGCGTTTACGTCCCCGTGCCTGCAATGTCTTGTGGTAGGCTGCGATATCGTTGGCATCATCAGAAGCCTCCGCTGTTTCCCACGTGGGGTCGCCTTCGCGCCATCTCACCAAGTATTCCAATTTCCCTGTCTCGTCATCAGTGCGATGTGTAATAATGTGGCGAAACTCAATGCCTCCTTCTGTCCACAAGTCGTCGTTAAGTGGTGGGTCTGTGCGCCAATGCACTAACCGGTTTACCATTGAATTCCGGAGGGGCGGAGCTGTCTTTATTCGCCAACTCATGGCGTTGTCCGACCCTAGCCTTAACCACATACGGTCCAAACAGTGGTCGCATTGCTTTAGTGGTTCTGCCCTCCGATCGTACCATTACCACATCACCTTCGTCGAAATGTACCAAGTCATGAGCGTGCAGCCGATCAAATGTCTTCGTGAGTTTGCCCGTATACTTCTTGGTAATGTGGTGGAGTGTCGGCAAGATGGTATCCAGCAATTGGTCTAACCGTTGGGCCCAGGTGTCGTTCGTCATCGGCTGGGTATCCGGTATCTCGTCAGTAAAATCGGCAAACGGTACGTGACGGCGACCAAAGTATACACTGAACGGCGCGCTCTTATGACGTCAGGATACCCGAAGATTCTGATAGAGCATCGTAACCGAGAGACGTTCGTCCCATCGTAGAGGAACTGCCTCACAGCATCGTCTAATCGAACGTGTAATTTCCTTATGACGTCGTTCAGTCGCACCCAGTACTTGGGGTCGATATGGTGGTGACACCTTGTGTAGCATCCCCACTTCTTGGACCAGGAGCTCCACGATTTTGTTTTTAAATTCATTCCCCATCGTGACGGCGGCCAAAGTATACACTCAACGGCGCGCTCTTATAACGTCAGGATACCCGAAGATTCTGATAGAGCATCGTAAACGAGAGACGTTCGTCCCATCGTAGAGGAACTGCTTCACAGCAATGTCTAATCGAACGTGTAATTTCCTTATGACGTCGTTCAGCCGCACCCAGTACTTGGGGTCGATATGGTGGTGACACCTTGTGTAGCATCCCCACTTCTTGGACCAGGAGCTCCACGATCTTGTTGGTGAATTCATTCCCCATGTCCGTCTGGATCGTGCGCGGGAATCCATGCTCGCCAAAAAAAACTTCTATTAGTGTATGCGCCGTCGTTTCTTTCGTCTTGTCCGGTGTGGTCAGAATACAAGTACTTGGATTTATTTGACTATTTTAGGTTTATTGGACGAGAGTTGGAACCATACATGGTTTCATAAGGTACTATCTTACTTCCAGGCGGAGAAGTCAACACTGGACTACATCCGCGACAATTCTGAACGGTTGATGACATGGACACCTCAGCTACAGATCGAACAGATCTGTTCGCACGAAACACAAGCCACTGTCGATCCCGCGTTTCGCAAGTTAGCCAAGGGCCACAGTCGGAACATGCACACTCCTCTTATGGAACAAATGACACAGCTCATGAGAACCACAGGAGGGCACGTGAACGGTGCCAGACAGATGCCGACTTCCAACAGAATTTATTGAACCACTG
>NW_014038145.1:4657-6750 GCF_001186125.1 Sphaeroforma arctica JP610 | reverse complement strand
ACTTTTACTAACACAATGATGTATGGAGTATCACGCACATTACAAAGCTATATTGAGACAAGCATGTATTGTGACACACTCACCTCGACATCTATACTATCCGACCTCTTATCTGCAATCTTCGATCTCATATAATCACAGACAAAGAAGTGGTTTGGTTTGCAATATCCATGTCATCTGCAGAATCTGACGGTGTCGGTGATTGCCAGTTACATCCCAGGATTCTTATATGGTATGTTCCTCAATAATATACATGAAATTTGTATGTATTTTTAGTTTGTATATACAAAGGTAACATGTATGTTTTTATGATTTCTATATACATATGGTATTTGTATGTTAACATAGTTTGTATATACTAATACAAAACGTATGTATTTATAGTATGTCGATGGCAGTTTCCGCTATCTACACATGTATTATATAAAATACTATGTATATACGTAATAATATGTCGATGGTTAATTTTCGGGATTCATTTATGGTATGTTCCACAAGAACATACAATTGTGCTATGTACGTCAATATAATTTGGATATACAAAAGTTTTATATATGTCTATATAGAAAATATGTATGTATCTGTACTATGTCAATGGTAGTTACCGGGATACACACTTGTAATATATAAATTGTATATACGTAATAACTTGTCTTCGGGATTCATATAGGGTAAGTTCCCCAAGAATACTCACGGGTGCTATGTAGTCGATATAATTTGTCTATACTAATGCACTATGTATATACGTAATAATATGCATATAACATAGGCTCTTGGTCCCATGTATGGCAATTTTTTTAAGTTTATATTAATCTGAAGTCACACTGTTAGGTTCCTTAGCCCAACTGGCTGAGAAAGCGAGGTACACCTCAGTCCCCGTATACATATCTCTCACCTTGTATGTATATGTTATTTCTTACTTCTCCATGCATACATGTGAATAGTTCTGAATACGTTCCAACGCATTGCTCTCCCGCATTCGCATTTATACCTAGACTTCTTATGTATGTCTTCCGTTTCGCTATCCCTAGGCAACTACCCCACGGTAATTGACCTGGTTGTAGATCAAGACAGGGATCTACTGTACGCACTCTACGACAACAACGATGTGCAGGTACGAATGTACTGTGTAATTCTGGCTGTGCATTGATATAATTGTGTAGCTGATTACAGTAGCACAAATACACCATTTAAGCTTATATAGTAATCTTATCTCTGTTTATGCAGCCGTTTACAATGATACAGTCTCATACACCTTACAATCTTATGTATAGTAATCTTACCTCTGCTTATGCAGCCGTTTACAATGATACAGTGTCGAATACACTTTACAATCTTATGTATAGTAATCTTACCTCTGCTTATGCAGCCGTTTGCAATGATACAGTGTCGAATACACTTTACAATCTTATGTATAGTAATCTTACCTCTGCTTGCACGGCTTTGCTGATTCACATTTAAAGAAAGGATGCATGTATGTTGATGGGTCGTAGCGTGTAGTCATATTAGGTGGTTGAAACTCGACAATGCCGTTACACATACCTAGACTATCTGTTTTTTAATAATATAGTGTACATGGAAGCTAAATATCAAGGCTCTCCATTTATTATTCAATCCTAATATCCACGTACATAAACGCCCACATACAGAAACTCGTAAATCCAGTGCATGTTGAAAAGGTTTAAATTCTCCGTAGCTGTACGCCAGGGTTGGCAGCAGTTGACACTTCGTTGACATGGGTGCAGGAAATCGTATACAACCAATATGTACATAAGTAGACATGCTACCCTATACATTATATATATATATATATATATATAGTATACACTTTTTATAAATATACTACCTACAAAGGATATATAAAAGCTACAAAACAACATATACCCGATATCGTGTTTGCATACATTTATCCGATATATTACTTACACATGATAGATCAATATTCAATACATGAAGGCATATGATACTCATGTCTGTGCTTTGTTCTGCAGGCGTGGAGGATCACAGAAACGGCTGGCAGCGACTTAGAAGATATCGGCACCGTCAAGGGATATACTCTGGCTGCTGAATGCAAGCAATCCCGCGTATGTGCG
>NW_014038145.1:2423-3467 GCF_001186125.1 Sphaeroforma arctica JP610 | reverse complement strand
TACTACTCTACACAACAACACACACGTATATATATATATATATATATATATATATATATGTATGTATATAGAACTGTTGAATTTTTATGCTCGCAATGTATGATGTATGTACTGCATATTACCATTTAGAAAAGCCAATGTTGGCGCTATCATGTACGCAATTATATTTTGTCAGCAACTATACATATATGTATGCTGCACTACTTTCCAATCATTTCTAATTAGACCACCTGCCCCTGTATGCCATATAACTGCCTATCCATGTATGCTATGACACATGACACGTTCTATCGTTATCTATCTTGACCTCATCTCTCTCTACGTACTTTAACACCTATTTATTCACCCCTGTGTGCCGTACTATTGACGGTGTCTGCTCCATCCGCACACCCACAGAACGAAGAGCTGTCGATCGCCTCACTGAACACCACACCGCCGCAGCCACCTCGGGGAAGCTACATGGCTAAATCATCCACACCATCACACACACAAGCACTCGCGCCCACACAGTCGTATACCAATGCACACACATATGCCCATACACACACACACACACATCCACAGCCACAACCCCTGCCACAGAACAACCCTGGGAGTACCGGCACAGGTGATAGTATCGACCTGATTCTGGTAACTACCGAGGGACGTAGGCTGTATTTAACTGCCACGCCGAAGTACACTCACACAAACACACACGCATACATACACACACATACACCTGCACGGCACACGCTCGCACGCACGCACCGAGACACAGACTCGCACGCAGACACACACGCACACGAACCACTCAATCGGCACCCCTACGCCCACACAAGCACAAATACAGCCACGCCTCGTGGATATGAGAACATGACTCAGAACTCGCTGAGCGACCTACAATCTGACCCTTTATCGACGAGTTTTGGCGCGAAAGTTCGGTACACCCGGCTGTCGCTTTTGAGATATTCGGTGTCTGCCCCACCATCCTCTGCGACACTGTGTGTTGCGATGGCTTACTGCAGTCCAGGTAGGATAAGTGTAATCTATACATGCATATATATA
>NW_014038145.1:0-1816 GCF_001186125.1 Sphaeroforma arctica JP610 | reverse complement strand
ATATATAGATGTGTGTGTGTGTGTATGTGCGTGTGCGTGTGTGTGTATGTGCGTGTGCGTGTGTGGGCGTGTTTGTGTGTGTGTGTGTGTGTGTATGTGTGCGTGTGTGTGTTTGTTTGTATCGCGTGAATCACCGTGGATGAAGTTTGTAAACAAAACCCGCCTTTCTCCATGAACAGGCTTTGAATTGGCTTCATATTGGCTTTTAGTTGGCTTCGCAGTCATTTCACTTGACATTGAACTGTATGCTGCAAGTGTTCGCATTTGTAATGTGTGGCTCTTCCTACACAATCGTATAAACAGGCGCTTTCTTGATCGACACAAACGCCGACCAATTGGACGCCGGCGACGGAGTGACTGCCTCTCGCTCGGCCAATCAAAATGCTAGCAGGTCAGATATGAACTCTGGAATGTCTGGCAACGCGTGGGAAGACGATGATGTAGCAGAATTGACCGCACCAAAAGGGGCGCTGCTGTGTATGGGAAATGAATACCTGAACGGACACTTTGGGACTGGGAATGAATTTCAGGAGGTATGGACAATTAGCGAGCTTTGCTATTGGTGTAAGTTTTGCTACTGGTGGTGAATAATTGTGAGGTTAGGACACTAGGCACTTTGACTCAGATGTGGACAGTTAGCGAGTGTTACATATGATGGCGTGTTTCTGGGGTTTAGGTGTGGGATTATGTATTCGGCACTTTGGGTTTGTGGACTAATCCCAGCCGATATTGACAATTAACGAGAAGGGGCCGCCTGATGATACGTTACAGGGGTCTCGATATATGTGCATTGTTTTGGTTATCTGATGGCCGTATTCGGACCCTGTATGTGATATCCCTGGGCTACGCGAGTGGGTGTTTGGGAAAGACTTTCTAATCTATGCAACTTTAGTCCCTGCTGTTTCACTAGGCACTATTTAATGACATAGTATTGGATTCTTGCCAGGAATTTAGGCATTGGTCAAATTTTAATTGGTATTTTCTAGGAACTTAGATCTCCATGTATTGGATTGTGTAGAAATTCAGAAATAGGTCAATCTAGCTCTTATGCCTTCACGGCATCATCATCTTTCTGGTAGGGCTGTACGGTGAAATTTCATCCGTTACTGTCGAGTTTGACAGTATGGTTATAGTATACTCGTACCTCTGCCTTTACATATAGGCTCTTGTGACCTATTTTTGACATTTCGATACGTGTTCAGTTCTTCCCATTCCTTGCGTGGTGCAGCTCTACGTAAAAACCTTTTAAAGAAAAACCCCATTTTCATTTTTATGTCCAACCAAAATAAACTCCGTATGGGTGTACTGCTCCTATATTGGACTCTCATTCTTGCGTGGTGCAGGTCTACGTTTACCTACTGGCAACATCCGAGAAAGTCGAGTATATCCAAGAGCTTGAACCGAGGGAGAAGAGGATATACCCCACGCTGATGCAACATGTCCCTGATACAGAGCTCTGTCAGCAGTACTATTTTCCGGCTAGGCGTTTCCGGGTGCTCACAGATATCGGAGCGTATACAATAGAAAAGATGAGGTACGGTATTGTATTTCTTTTTGAACATATGGCACCTTGCATATAGGTGCTGTAACAAATATAGTATCGTATGTTTTCTCGTATATAGTATCTTACATATAAGTATTGTGGGGATAATATTGTATTTCTTCTTAAAAATATGGTTTACTTACATAGAGGTATTGTATACGTGTTTACATGCACGTTACATATCACAATCCATATCCAGAAGCACCTCACATTCATTTTAGATATTATATGCTATATGCACATTCGGACAATATTATGTGTTTTATACATGTT
>NW_014038146.1:0-6752 GCF_001186125.1 Sphaeroforma arctica JP610 | reverse complement strand
ATATATGTATATATATATATATATAGTATGTATATATATATATGTATATATATATATATATATATATTATATATATATATATATATACATGTATGCATGCATATATATATGATATATATACATATATATATATATATATATATATATATATATATACATATATATATATATATACATTACTGTATCAGCAGTATATATCGCAGCGATTTATTTTCTAGGGTGTTCACCTGAAAATATACCAGCTGCTTATAATTATGAGAGATTCAGGATGCGAGACAATGGCGAAGAAGGATTCACCACTGGGTAAAAAATGAACAAGGAAACAATCGAATCACATACTGCCTAATAAATGTGATGTAGCCCATGCTGTTCGTTTATGTACTCTTCGTGATTGGAAAGTCTCAATATCCTCCAACGTCTCTAAGATGGAGATGTACGGAGAACAGCCTACATTCGACCTATATATATTTCAATACACTAAAAATTGACGAATTTATTTGTTTTCATCTGTGGACCTGAGGCATTAGATTGTTGCCTAATATGGGTTTGGGTTTTGGCTTTCGGGAGGCTACATATTTATGAAGCAATCTTGATCATCAGTTCATCACATGATGGCTGATGCCTGAGGGGCGAATATGGCCCTCCCCGACTCCCCGAGTCTTCGGCGGCCGGCAGGGCCTCCGCCCTACATACTATTGTTTTTTTTTTTTTAAACAAAATATATTTTTGCTACATATGTATCAAGTATGTATGAAGCAGATGATTCAGTATTAAATAGTTCAATATTCACTTGTTCAGACTTCAGTCTTCAGAGACACCAGAGTAGTCCAGAAAATACTCCAGAATTCCATACATTCCAAGTTGCCTTCCAATGAAAAGCAAATAGTTTTTAAAACAATAGTGTGACAAATTGTCAATTGACAATACAAGGCCCGTAAATATAAATAAAGTTATTAGGCTCCGGGAAATGTAAATAGTGAATACAAGGAAAAAAGCCTATGAGGGTTTATTAGAGCGATGAGTGTCAAGATCCAAAGCATGTGTGTGAAGTTCGCACAGTACAAAATTTTGTAGCTGCTACTTACAAACCACCAAATGTCTAAATGCATTGACTGTCGGACCTGAATTATAAGAGTCTAAGATCCAGTTGAGGCCAGTCCGGACCCCTGGCCCCCTTCCCCGCCCAGTGCGGCAGTATTTACCACGGGCCACGCCGCCACCGGTATCCAGGTTTTTTATTTAGTTTTTGTATAGTCTTTTTTTGTAAAATAAAAGTGAGTGACAACAGTCCGGCGAAAGCCGTCTGCCGCTGTCCACTGTGGTGACTATTAAAACACAAGGCGAGGGGCGAAGAGATGTATAACTAATTGATTATAAATGAGAAATAAGAATCAGTATGAACAACATTCTTATACCTCGTTCCGTGTTGGAATATAAACCATGTTTTTTATGTTCAACATACTCAAGGCAAGCGGATCTGTTGCTAGTTTATTACTGTTATTTATATATTGTGCAGTGTATTGAACAAACTAACTCGTTGATGGTCTTTTTCAAGCCGAGGTCTATTGGTCTACGTATTTGTTCTCTACAAGTGGTAAAACGTCATGAACTGCGCAACCTGGTAGCACCAGCTACTTTCATTGCTTTGATCCTTGTCGGCACATTCCTTAGTGCCAGATACATCGGGAATTTTAGTTAGTTTCGCAAAGCAATCTTTGCCATTGGCGTACGTGTCACACTTGCCAACTTCATCACCAGCCATCCAATTGGTAAGACCCGTTGATTGTTCGTAAAAGGCACGAATATACATGCTTTTGTACTGTGAAGTCGATTCTGGGTCCACTCACAAGCACATGGCTCCTTCACGAATGAGATTGAAATCCGGGCCATTGTATTTCATAATATTTTCGGTATTGTACTGAGCCGTCCGGCAGTTTAATACCGTATTGTACTCCTTACAGGCAGAACGATCTGTATTCGCTATGCAAGTTTTCCCGTGCTGAATAGTCTCGGTTGCATACCACTTGCTATCAGATACCTGTACACAGGCCAAGCGCTGAAATACAGGGTACTGTTTTGAGGCTGCTGGATTGAAGTATTCATCCACTACGTTAACGTACCAGATCACATCGGCACATGAGTATTTTGTACCTGAACCTTTCGCCTCCGTCACCTCTGTTGGTTTGGGCTTGTCTCCTTCATCAAAGTTTTGAATCAGCAACTTAGCCACATATCCACTGCAGGGTCGAACTGATGCGTATCCTTCATTTTCTCCGAGGCACAGTTCTCCAGATTCTGTAGAGGGACATGCTTTGAAGTATTGCAAACTATCCTCTTCAGCACACACACCAATCGGGGGATTTTCATTCCTCAGCTCATTCGTGGTTGAAACAGGTGTAAACAGCTGACCATTGCATGCACCGATTTCAACTGTGGAGAATCCATTGGTCGTTGCGAGTATCAAGCAAATACCGTCCGCGGTCTTGAACTCGCTACTACTATCCATGGCGGGAAAGCTTGTAAACTGCAGAGTCTCAGCATTGTAGCCTTTCCATTCTAGATATCTACCTGACCAAGTCAAGGGATAGTTGTAGGTATTGAAAATCTCATTATAGTCACTTTCTGCTTGGCGTCTGGCAATACTGGTGCCTGATAAAAGCAGTGTTGCGCACAATATTAGTGTTATTTGAGTGAACACCATCTTCAGCGGTTGTGTTTGTGATGCTGTTATGTATGAATGAGTAACTGTATATGTTGTAATGACAATGACTGTGATGGGCGTGTTTAGTTTTATAGTAATTGTGTGTATGTACATAGCTTTCATTGAGCCTCTATTTATCCTCTATAGATTGAAGATTCCCGTTTTATGCTCCCTAAGCACTTCAGCATTTTGAAACAGTAAACACGCTTGTGAGCAAGAGAAGCCGAAGAATTTACTCTTGGAAGCCCAACCAATTTTTAGATTACTATAGAGTACTTTACTTCAGTATACATGTCAGTGACATCACGGTATGTCCACATTCTCAATTTCTCATGTTATCTACACGATTCTAAAAAATATGAGACATGGCGATTGGCATTCTATTTATAACCTAATATATGGAGTGCTCGGAATAGATATATTTATATTATTGACGTAACAAATATTTATTTATTTATCAAAATGTGCTGTATTTTAATTTTTTTAATTTTTTGTGGAAAGAAAACAAAAATAGTTTTACAAACAAGTCAAATTCCGAAATTCGCGTCCCTCAGTGACAGTCTGACACAGACAATCTGACAGACCAATCTGACACAGACAATCTGACAGACCAATCTGACACTCTGACAATCAGATCAGTATAAATATCTATTTATTTTATAATATGTAGAACACGGCTGGGACGCCGCGGGAACTGAAAACGAATAATCGTAGGGGTAATTTATTTGCTCATATTTTGAGGCATATTCAAGACTAAAAAGGTAGTATAATTTTTATTTTTATTTTTAAACCAGTACAGTGAGTAAACGCCCTTAGGAATTACTTCTGGAGGGTGGGACTCCCTGGGGGTTTACAAATAGGTCAAATAGCGTCACAGACGTTTTTGGATTTTTTTTATTATGCCGGGAGCGAGCGAAGCGAGCATTTTGATTAATTTTTGTAGGGCAAAGGATGAAAAAGGAGGACCTTTTGGAGGGTGCAGCGCTCTAGGCTGGCTCCGGACTAAGACCAGTCCGTTGGGGGGGGGCACAACCGCGTGTCATCAATAAGACAACATAAATACCAAGAAGTTCGCATAACCAGCGGGTGGCCGGGTATTATGTGCACTGATAACGGTAGCGAGTTCTGCGATGACGTAATGGAATCGCTAGTACTCGTATCAGGCATACGCAATAAGGGAGGTGTGCCATATAAGACGCAAACGCAAGGCGCGAATGAAACGCGCCATAGAAGACTTAAGTTCTTCTTGCGTACTGCATTAACGTATGATGCAGATGATTGGCCGTACCACCTTAAGTGGGTACAAACACAGATGAACGAAATACCCGTTAAGGGTCAATTGGTACATGTCATACCCGCAATGTACGTCGGCACATTTCTTTATCTCCTTAAATGGAGGTTCTTTATCCTTCGCCCGCGCGTGCCCGTTTATTGGGTCGCATGGATTGAGTGGAGTCGCGAGTACGTGTCTGGTTAGGACGCGTCTGATGAGGTTTATCATCTGACGTCTGGCGTGAGAGGTATCCTTGATCAGTGAGCTCGCGCAGTTTTTTATTTACCGCCTTTCTCTTCGAGGTTACTCGGTGTGCGGGGGAAAGAGTGGATACATAATCATAAAATTGTTCCCACTTAAGTCGGAATAGATGAAACTTTGTTTCATGTCCCTTGTCTCGAGCATCAGTAGCGTATTTACGTCGCAATCCCGGTCGTTGTTCCCTATGTTCTTACAGAACACGTGCATAACCAGGAACTCGTACCATCGCTGTGCCTTGTCCTTTGCTATATCTGGACGTTTCAGGTCAGCATCTAGCTTCAGAATATAACTCTGAATGGGCGTGTTCTCAACTGGTTCAGTTAAAATTGAACTCAGTCCAGGGCTACGCATGTCCTTTCTTAACATGGATGTAACCAACCAGCACATAGCTGGCCAGTTACGACAAGTGTCTAGCTCATGCTGGTGTCGCTGCAGGATCAAATAACTTGTGCCTGTAGGGTCAAACATCTGCACTAAAGCAGCGATCCATTGCTGGGGAGCGATATCATTCGCCTCCAGCATGACTGTAAACGCATTAAGCGTACGGGTTACCGTGTCGAAGTCATGATTGTTTATACTGCTTGATGTTGGCATCCCAGTTCGACTTAAGTCGACTGATCTGTCCCTTGTACTTCTGGTTGTCCCTGTGGTCTTGTCCACGTTGGGCCTGAAGTAACTGATCTATGCGCTTTTGCTTAATCGCAATCATATTCGCATAGTATGCTACATCATCAGCATGATGTGCATCATGGGTTATTCCATTTTCATGGTATAATCGTCGACCGATTTATTAAGGTCGGTCACCTCGTCAGAGTGGAAATCCTCTGTGGGCTGGTGTAATGCTGTGGTCACCTCGACATCGTTTACACGTCTACGGGGATGTTTATTACCCCTTGTAAAATCCATGGTAGAGGCCTTTTGATGCTCTGTTCCACGGATAGCGGTTGGTATTATAACCTTGGGAGATCCATGCATCTGGATAACATACCCAGACTTAACTGGTTTCCGACGGTTATCATCCCAAATAGGTACAAGTGGCGGAGTATTTCTACCTGCCTCTGGGTCAATATTACCCTCGAGGACGGGTGACTCACGGCCGAGTGTCAGAATAGGCGAGTAATTAGCCTAAACTTCTGGTGGTAGTACCTCGTAGGGTATAGCGCTCAAGCCTTTACGCTTTTCGGGCGTAATTGCCTGTCGACGTTCTGTCCACTTCTGTAGGGCTTCAGTAGTGCCCGGAGAAACATGCTCGCGTAAGTGCTGTGGATGTTTTCCTGATCTGTACATTCGATCTACATGTTTAACAGTCATGTCTTTCATAAGGGCGGCTAACTGATTCTTAAGATCAGTGTTTTCAGTAATTAACTTACTTATGCGCGTTGGTTCAGTGGTCTCGGACGTAGATTCGGGTTTGCCACTTGAGCTTGCCTCCTCTTCTGGTTCTGGTATAGGTACCTTCTGAGATTCGTCTTTGTCCCCTATAATTGGGGACGCCCTGACAATTGGGGACTTTCCATTCTGATTTTCGTCAGAAGAATGGGTTGGGGCGTCTTGAGACGTATCCCTTGTTTCACTTCTTGGTTTCGTAAAGGCAAGCTTGAAGTTGAAGCAATAGTTGGCCCTCGGGCTCTATCTGTATGAGTAGTCTCCTTAAACGGAGTGGCTACATCCGTATCCGAATCATTGTCCTATTGACTATTATTGTCGGAGACAAGTGCCTCGGCTACGGTACGATTAAACGCATCGGCAGCGGTGGCGGTTGCTTCTGCGGCAGCAGTAGCTGCGGCAGCGCTAGCGGCTTCTCTCTCCATATTCATACATTCAGCCTTGCGTATCTTTGCAGGTGTATTGTCTTTCTTTGTCATAATCTTAACTTATGACTTCAGTCTTTGTCTATTAAGGAATGACTGTGGTTAGGAATTATTTCGTGGAAGTTATCTACCTTTACGTTCAAGTAGTCTAAGTGGTTAATACCTTTGTTAACTTTAAAATGTGTAAGATTCGGTCTATCAAGGCGATATTAACGCCTTAGAGTAATTAAACGCGTAGGTTAAGCCTAAGTATCGTGAAATTCGAAGTAAATAAACGAAATGAGTCTTTTTGTAAAGTTAGGTATGCCTCGTGAAAACAGCAATACTCTGAGGGATTGTGATGCTGAGACATTGCCTATATATATAATCCTCTCAGTACTGTTTTCGCCGAAGGTATTTTTATTTAGTTTTTCGTTGTCGCTCTATTAGAACCTACGGTATGTTTCATTGGGGCGAATCCGAGAGACTCATAAAACCCTATCTTTAGAAGAAGAAGAAAAAGAAACCGAAAAAGAAAAATACTCTTGATGTCCATAGATCAAGAATTACCGACTTAGCCTTCATCAGATTGACACATCTGGTTGCCTGAACGGATGTTAAACTAGGTAACACTAATAGTCCCTAGAAACCTATATTCGGTTGAACCATCTCGCTACCGAAGTATTCAGATATAAATAGATTTGGAAAGTAAATATAGTTCTATTAA
>NW_014038147.1:0-6753 GCF_001186125.1 Sphaeroforma arctica JP610 | reverse complement strand
ATACTCGAGGGCTTGCCCTCTCGAGAGCGTGTAGGAGGAGGTGTGTTTACGTTTACTACTTCTACCATAGCCGCTATACTTGGCCGCATGGCTACCCACTCAAACCCTGAACCCGATTTCTAGTCAGCTATTGACTTCATCAAACAACACCCAGAATTCTCTAAGAACTGCAATATCCGAGTTGAAGGTAAACTCAAGGCTACTCCCGTTTCCTACATTATGTACTGCCCTTGGGAGAGGTTCCACTGTTAGACCTCCGGGGTCCCACTCAACCCGCTATGGCAATGAATACACCGTTGACATCTTCGACGCGAGCACAAAATACTGCCTTCATACCTATAACGTCCCCACAACACACTCAGCAAATACATGCGCACTCTGTTAAAAGCTGTTATGTCTAAGCCTTGTGGGGGAAATGATTTTCTATACGCCTGTGATCTTCGCAACCACTGTCTTTCCAAGAACTATACAATTTGCATACCAACCGAGGCATTCCTCTAACGCTCAGATTTTCGTGACCCGTGAGCCAGATTTGGTTGTTTGGTAGTATTTAAGCGTCGTGGCAACCGTGACTGCAGCCACCATAAACATCTACCTCAATACGCATATGGCGTACTGCTTGGGCGAACCACCAACTCTAATTTCGACTGCTGACACATACAACCTTTCGATACACAAGCTCAAACTCCACACTAGAGGTCTTTGGCATATTTCTGATTGTAATGTTCAAAGGTCAACCGACGGGAAAACTAATTCGCTATCGAATAATATACCTGTCGACTAAATGGATATCAATTCGACACCCGGGAGTACCACCATTTATCGGCCCTCATCCTCCTCCTCTTGGTTTATTTAACTTTCTTCATTATGTCGCAAATACCTTAGAGCATATGAATGCTGCCCTATCCCCCTCCCCAAATATACTTACACCAGGCAGATGTTCTACCTGAGCCTGCTTCGGTATATTTACCACCTGGCCCTGCTCCTCCCAATATACCAGCCGCCACTACTGTTCATCGGAACACTCCCTAGCTAGTCCGCAAAGAACCCCGGATGTTTTTCCGACAAGATCCTTTTTTCCTCGTTCCACATACCCTATGTCTCTCACAAATCTGCCAGATGTTTCTTGGTCTCCTTTCTTACACAACACCACTCCATCATCTGTTTTATCAATACCTTCTACTCCTGCCACTCCCAGCTACACTTTCTCCTCCAACCCAATGGACCCCTGCCCCAGCGCACCAACCAATGTATCCTATCCTGTCTACTTTCCACCTCACCGAGTCGCCTCCGAACACTGTTATATACATAGACCCCTACCCCACTCTACAAGCAGCAGTACCGCATAATCCCACCTTCTTACAGCCCTGATGTCTTCTTTCCAGTGACTTCGACTAACTCTCCCCAACGACCTGGACCCCGGCACCCGCCTACATTCAGCAGCACCCAAGGTCTTCTGTCCCTATCACCCCATCGTCGGCAGTGGATTTGGCCATCTATCTCCCATAACCGCTTTGCCTTCGCTTGTACCCAGGACACAGCCAGTGCTTAATCCACTATATCCACTATTTCCCTACTACTACCTCGCCAATGTCGCCGAGTTCTTCTATACCCTCACATGCACCCATGTTCTGGTCTCCCATACAAACCACGACACAAAATCGATATGTTACCACTCAACGAAGACTCGCCGACAAACACTCGCTTCATATATTGCCCACGAAACCGTAGAGTACGTAATACGCTGTTTTCCTACCTGTCCGATCCGAGTATCACTCCCTGTGCCCGGACCATCACTTTATTACTTTGCCGACCTTCATGACCCCAGCATTCCTAGAGCAATATTCGCTACCCAAATCTCTCTTCATTGGGCGGATTGGTTTGTTGTTATTGAGACTGAACGTTCCAATCGTATACGAAACGAACTAGCTGATGTCGATTCTCCCTCTTCGGTGCCTTCGACAACCATAGTTTTTCATAGCAAGCATATAGTTGCGCTCAAACATTGTGAACATGCACTGTCATGGTTGCTCGTGGAGATGATATAATATACTTCATTATGTATCAGTTACCAGAGATATTATATTAAGTACACACAATGAACCCAATGAACCCTATTGCTAAGCACCAATTTTTTTCAAACAAGAAAAAATGGTTTAATATTACGTACTTTGTTGACCCGGTATTCTCAGCACTAGCGGCAAATTATGGTGTCGTCCATTACTTCAAAACCCCCATTTGAATACACACGATATAATGTATGCTTTATATATCGCAGCCCTAGCCTTTACAGCTCTATCATTGCTCAGCCATAGTTTTTCATAGCAAGTATATTGTTGCGCTCAAACATTGTGAACATGTTAAACTCACACCTTTCATAGCACTGTCGTGGTTGCTCGTGGAGATGATATAATATACTTCATTATGTATCAGTTCCCAGCGATATCATATTAAGTACAAACAATGAACCCTATTGCTAAGCACCACCTTTTTTTCAAACAAGAAGAAATGGGTTCATATTACGTACTTTGTTGACCCGGTATTCTCAGCACTGGCGGCAAATTATGGTGTCGTCCATTACTTCAAAAACCCATTTGAATACACACGATATAATGTATGCTTTATTTATCGCAGCCCTAACCTTTACAGCTCTATCATTTCTCCTTTAATCCTATTAATCTGACAGACAAATACAGAAGTGAATACTAGTATACAAAAACATATATTAGTACCCTGTGTTTCAAAGCATAAAGACAGAAAAACAACATTGACAGTAATAGAAGTTGAAACTAAAAGTGAGATTGGTAGTAGTAAATCATCTTTTTAATTCACTATTGAATTTATCACCAATAAATACGGCAGTACAGCGTAGTAAATTAGGTGAATGACTCAACTAACCAACCTAGGACTAAGTTGGTTGGTTCAGTCATTCACCTTTAAACGCTCCCCCATCCGTGTCGTAGACCAGTATTGTCGAGTTGAGTGTTGTGACTCGACGCAAAGGCATCGACGTCGTTGGGCCCCAAATTTTTCTGGACCTGGTCAAAGAAATCCGGATACAATTTCCAACATGACGTGTAGAACACAGATGGGTAGTTGATATCCGCCGTTCCCTGATGAACACGACTCCACATGTCTGGTAACTTGTTCAGCTCTCCAGGTACATGTGTAATAGTAACATTGAACTGCGCAATAAAGTGGTGCATCGCAGCATACTATTCAATTTCAGTTGAGTGTTCATGTATATGAGAGCCTCATGATCCACACACTGGCATCTTAACTACTAATATAGAACATCCAAAATCGACGCACATTCGAATAAGACGGGGTAAAGGGTTGCGCAGTGTTGTGCTCGTCCTTCTTTCAAACGCACACTATACAACGCACACTCAGAACCATGAAAGTGTGTCCACATATCGTGCAGATTTCACATTTGACTGGGCTGCTATATACTTCCTTGAGATCGCAACATAGGGAGTCACCAGTGTCGTCCTTCATCAATTATTGTACACCGCATTTGATACACGAAAGACACCGATGTGAATAGTGAAACATTCGTTCTGCTAGCTAACAATTGCACAATCAACGATAGAGAAAGTTTGTAGTATGGCTTGTAAACGTTTCTATTTCGGGAAAATGCTAGTGCACTTCCTGCTAGCAAGAACTGTTAACTTGCATCATTTTGCAAAGACTCGTTCCACTTCATAGTGTGAGTAGATGTTGAATCAAATCCCTAGCAATATTTCAGTCGCATGAGACCACATGAAAGTCTATGTTAGCAAAAGCTGTTTATTGACATATTTAACTTGATTAATCACAAAGTGTTCATTCTCCAATTTGCTTCCAACTAAATTCACAAATATTTTCTGACTGAGACTGGGAGAATGAGTCGTGAGTTAAACTCTAAATTTAAAATGCAAGTCAACGCTATAAGCTGAAATCCTCAGCTTTCCTGGTTATTTCGACGGCAGATGCCTCAGCAAATAATAAGGCCGTGGGCTTCCTCGCCTTCACCGTAATCTCATTTACATGACATCGTTGCACGCATAACTGTAGATGAAATAGTAGCGAGTAAGCGTTTGCGTGTCTCAGCCGATGGGTGGGTGTGTAGGTCCGCGACATATCTAGAATAATAGATAAGTATTCTATGGATGATGCCTCTTGTATATATAAAAAAACTGCACTGGATATAGAGAACGCAAAAGCGATTCATAACGTTATATTTAGAATATTAGATAAGTATTCTATGTATGATGCCTCTAGTATTAAAAAAACTGCACTGGATATAGAGAACGCAAAAGCGATTCATAACGTTATATTTAGAATATTAGATAAGTATTCTATGTATGATGCCTCTAGTATTAAAAAAACTGCACTGAATATAGGGAACGCAAAAGAGATTCATCACGTGTGATTGAACATTTGGCTATACCTACCTTCGCAACGGCAGTCACAAATGCTTCCAGAGTCAAAAATTGGCTTTCCTCAACAAATGCTACAGTTTCAGTTGATATATCCCTGTGAAGTAATATGTATTTAATAATTATAAAATCATGACTTTGTAAAGCGAGAACGAACAGAGATTGCACTCCAATGTGTCTACTTGAAAGCGCAGTATAAACGATACTTCTTCTCTTTAAAGATTGACGCATCTCACTGGTAAGCCAATTAAGTTGGAATACACTGTACATAGTCCAAAATCGAAGGAAAGGTAGCAACAGGCGAGCAGACTTGCAGCAATGTGTAACCTCAGGAATGGGAACGACTAAAAGCCATGCGAGTATGCTTACCTATAGTTACAAGAGTGCAAGATAGAATCGGCTGTTCCAGCTACACCGAGGTCCATCGTCGACGTGAGGTCTAAAATGACCGATTGTTTCTGTAACCTCTCCCAGGAATTCACACCAATAATACACCTAGAGCGAGTAAAATACATGATAGGTCAACGCAGGCTACACCAATTGAGAAAGACGACTGCACCAGTATAAGATACAGTTTGAAAGAAGTCAAATCACATGCCTGATCAGCAAATCACTGACGAATATCTTGTCCTCATGTGTCGTAGACGTCGCAGTCTCTGTTGGAAATTCGAAAACTGGGTTCGATTTGCCCAGAGTGTACTTTTCATTGATGCATTGAAGAAACCCCAATGGGAAGTCATAGCATGTCCGCGTCATCTCCACGCCTGTCAGCATCGCGATGACAATCAGTTAGCTGATCCTAACACGCGACGGCAACATGCGTGGAATAATAATTAATCGAAGCAAGTGGCGGGTGACTAACATCCACGAAATAAATGAGATGCACAAGTCCTTTTATCGTTCTACAATCGAGACCATAATTTTCGCATGTCTTCTGTACTTCGAGATAAAACTGGCCGGCCATACCTGCACATCTACCATATAAAATTGCAGTCGGTTTCTCCACACGAACACAGGCCTTTACCACTCCACAGCCTGCTATTAAAACCTGGGATACGCCATAAGCAAGAGCTTCGACGGTCTTGAAATGTGATTGCTGCGTAATTGAGGGTATACAAATCCAGTTAATTTTAAGACCACACGAGCACAAATGTCAACATTATAAATGAAGCTCTCACTCAGTGAGATATCGTAACGCAGCTACAAACGAAGAGAGTACAAGATATATATGTGATCAGTTTACGTACCTCAATATACTGTGAAACGATCGAAGAACAGGCACCGTAGTTGTGACTGAAAGATAAATTGTCGGTATTTCCCGTTTTTGAAACATCTGCGAACAGCCTGTAACCCCCCAAAAGCTATGTTAGTCCTTGTCAATCTCTCGAAAAAGCTACGAAAGAGTTGAACATGAACTGTCCACCAACCGATCTTTTCGAGACTCATGATACCAACCGCAATTTCCAGAAGAGACTTACGTGAAATTAACAATGACCTTTTGCAGTTTCTCCCGCTCCCATCTTTCCACACCAACGACTGAGCGACATTCAAGATCACAGACCATGATCTGAGTCGTGGAAGAGGTAAAATATATGCTATACATGAGTGACACATGAGTGGAAACACTTCTCTTGCGTCGTGACTTGGACAACTGATTGTCAAATAACTCCAAGCATATCACGCCGAGCCACCCAACATCGCAGGTTTTGATTGTATGTGAAATCAAGGTGGAGGTATGGAAGACTAAATCACGCATATAAAAGATAGCATCACACCTAATATGATGCGAGCAGACAAATTTTGTAGATATAGTATACGAATGTATTAATACAATTTCAATTTCAACATAATAGTAGTCCCAAAATAAAATCAAGGTCTGGATTCCAGGTAAATTAAAAAGAGTGAACAAATCGACCAACATGCATATAAGGATACATATCATATAATATATAGCAGGGTGCAGGCAATACATACATATAAATATACATCATATATATATATATATAAACATGTATATATATATATGTATATATATACATACATAAATATATATATATAAATGTGTGTTTGCGTATACGCGTGTAAATATACATATATGTTTGTGTGCGTGTCCATGTAAATGTATATATATATATATATACATCCATCCATCCATACATACACAATACTTGCATAATATACATGTATATATAAATACATGAAACCCCGCACACAAAACCATATATGTATATGTATATATATATATATGTGTGTATACAAAGATATACAAGTATATATATATATATATATACCGACATATAAATATTGTATACACACACACACACACACACAC
>NW_014038148.1:4424-6760 GCF_001186125.1 Sphaeroforma arctica JP610 | reverse complement strand
TATATATATATCCGCACATGTATACACATATTTAAATTCGCTTATATATATATATATATATCTCAACTGCAATAGGAACATGGGCCGGACTTTAAACGCATTTCCACCACCGAGGAGCCTTCAGAGGACAAAGCCAGCCCCTACGCCGTTAACACCAACATAGAGAGTGTGCTCACCGGAAGTTCGGCACTTGCACTCAGCACCATGCCTGGTGGGGTTGCAGCGGAACAGTATATCGATGGGTATGCTTGCTGTTGTGTGTGCATGTATGTTTATTTAGTTGTATGTACAAGTATGTTTATGTAGTTGTATGTACATGTATGTTTATGTAGTTGTATGTATATGTATGTTTATGTAGTTGTATGTACATGTATGTTTATGTAGTTGTATGTACACGTATGTTTATGTAGTTGTATGTACATGTATGTTTTTGTAGTTGTGCGTTCACGTACACTTGCTATAAAGAGATGAATGTCTACGGGTATGCATTTTTGTTGTATGTGCATGTATGTTTATGTAGTTGTATGTACATGTATGTTTATGTAGTAGTATGTGCATGTATGTTTCTGTAGTTGTATGTGCATGTATGTTTATGTAGTAGTATGTGCATGTATGTTTCTGTAGTTGTATGAGCATAAATGTTTCTGTAGTTGTACGTTCACGTACACTTGCTAGAAAAGGATGGATGATGATGAGTACGCATGCTCGTTGCATGTATTTTCATAGCTGTTTGTTTACGTACCCTTACCAGAGAGGGATGTATATACGTATGCTAATGTATCTCTGGAATACCAACGTATTAGAGTGTGCTGACGAGAGGTTCGGTACTTAACCACCCCTTCTACTGTGTCAAGATCGGCACGGCTGAGCAGAGAGCGTTTGTTTGGTCATGAACGCTGAGTGTCTATGAAGACTCATTCCAATCCAGTCCACTCCTTAGTCGATGTCGATGTCAATTCTCGTCTGTGGTATAAAGACCCTTTCAATCTAACTTTTACCCCCAACCCCCCCTCTCTCCTCCCCTTCATCAATAGTTAATGTCAAATGTAGTCTGTAGTGACCCTATGAAGACCCTTTCAAACTATCTTGTCCCCCCCATCCCTTTCTCCCCTTCATCAATAGTCAAAGTTAACTGTAGTCTGTAGTGACCCTATGAAGACCCTTTCAAACTAACTATCCTCCCCCCCCCCACCCCCCACCCCCCCTCTCTTCCCCCCACTTTCCTCACGTATAGTTCAAGTAGGCCAGTGTCGCAATTCAGCCGCGTGGGAGTGCATTTCCGCAACAACGATGGTACACCGTTGCCCGACGGACACGCGTCTACAGCGCGAGCGTTCTGTCCTCAGTCGCACTTCTTCATGTACACACAGGTAGCACCCCCCCAGCGGATAACAGGCATAGGCCAGACACCACCCATACAAGGTAGGCAGGCGTGTGTTTGTGTGTATATCTGAGCATGTGTGTATGGTTGTATGCGTATATATGTTTGGTATTTGTTGGTATATGCGTATGGGTTATATATCTTAGTATCCCTTGCAAGGTAAGCAGGCGTGTGTTTGTGTGTATATCTGAGTATGTGTGTATGGTTGTATGCGTATATATATATATATATGGTACCTGTATGTATATGCCTGTATATCTTAGTACATGCCTCATGCAAAGTAGGGAACGATGTGTATATAATTGAAGCTTTAGCCTAGCTATTCCTGAATTAAGCCATGTTCTGTAGCTCCCTTTCGCACTGTGGTTGTGAGCATGCTCCGTATATCTATTTATAGATTCTATTTTTAAACTTCATTTCCTCAGGCAACGGCGAGCGAGAAAAGGGCGGGAAGCACTTTGCGCACTCCAAAGCTTCATTCAAATCCGAGCAGACGCTCAAACCGACCGGTAGGTCATTGTTGTACTCTGATTGGATATAAGTTATGTAGGTATGCAACTCGTGCTGCTCATATACACACCCAGTGCGGGATCTTACCTCGATATGGGCTACATGCATATCAAGTGCTTCTCAGATGCACTTATATATATATATATATATATAGATGTGTGTGTGCGTTACATAGTACAGCATATTCAACCATGTTGTCCTACATTTGATTTGCAAGCACATCGTGTCTCCACCGCAGCGTTCAGCTGTGCTATACGACGTGGTGTAGTGGGCGCTGCACGCACATCGTGTGCCTCTCATTCAATGCAAGTCACACCTATATCCTGCGGTTATTGCGATAGGCATCATACATAGTATGTCGTAGAACATACTCTCACGGCTCAATGTACGCGTCTGTCACCTTCATTGGTTGTGTATTCTTATATCATGCATCCACCTCTTTGAC
>NW_014038148.1:0-4404 GCF_001186125.1 Sphaeroforma arctica JP610 | reverse complement strand
TATATAGTGTGTGGGTGGGTGGGTGTGCGTGTGCGTGTGCGTGTGTATACATATTATTTAAACCCTAAACCCTTTTCACAGGAATGGGTCTTGGATCTTCGCACACCAACTTAGCTACAATTGGATCCGAATCGGGGTTGAACGATAGAGCAGAAAGTGTTAAATTTAAGCCAATCAAATCACCCGGAAAAAGGCATTCCAGCTCAAATTCAGCCACAGCCATGACCCGCGGAACGTCAAGTACAAGCGATACTCAGGTATGTACCAGCAGATTCCTATCTATATTCGTAGATTTATAGAATGTATTTATAGATTTATAGAATGTATTTATAAATTTGTAGAATATCTTGATAAATTTATAAAATGTATTTATAGATTTATAGAATATATTTATAGATTTATAGAATGTATTTATAGATTTATAGAATGTGTTCAATGATTTATAAGGTGTAATTAGATGCTCTTTAATCAAGAGCTGAATCTTTTATGCCCTGTAACTGGATGAACTGGATGTGTTTAATATATTTTGGCCCACAGGTGTTTAGTTGTACGACTTGTTCGTATGCTTATATTTGTAAGATGGGAGTATATCTGACAACACAACGAATTAGGATAGACGTATAAACTCTTTTCAAGAGTTGTACTGGGGACTATGAACATCCCATTCCAAAAGTGTAACGCTTAAAAGTCTCCATTGTCATGCCTATATATGTACGTATAGACCTTTTTCGTGCGTTATACCGAGTGAGGTGCCAGTTGTTTATCTCAAATGTATTACCATTTATGGTGCGGCAGGGACTCAGCACCAGTCATACCGGCACCAGTTCAGCAACCGCCAGGAGGGTACAGAGTACCTTGTTACCCGGTATGTAATTTGCGACATTTCGCATTTGTCGTATCTTGCATTTGTCATTTTTCACATTTGTCGTATATCGCATTCTATACTGTAGTTATGATGTATATTTTAAACGTGGGTGTGTTGTATCCAAATTCTATTAAACATACTTCGTTTTTGTATAGTTACTTGCCGTGTATGCAATTTGCGACACGCGATGTTGTCTAAAAAATATAGGCTTCTAAATTCGGTGAGAATTTGCGACATTACATTTGGGTCGTGCTACACCTTTTCCGTGTATTCTTTCTGCTTGGTGAGTATGTTGGTAACTGGTGCGCTATGCGTGTCGCCGCTGAGCACGGTCTCGTGTCATTCTATAACTGTGTTAGGTATGCGACGAAAGCCTCACACCCTACACCCAGATATAAATATCATAAGGCAGGTCTGAAGGTAGTTTCTGTGTAGGTCCTAGGTGAATGGGCTTCGTCTATGTATTGCCTCGTGCTATGTCTGGAGGAGAGTCCACCAACATGATATACAACCAGTTTCCGGCACATGGGTTTTAGGGTGTAACCCTAAACCCTACACTCTGAAACCCTAAAACCTAAAACCCTAACCAACCACAATAAACATTTAATATGTCTTTTAGAACCGACAGTAAATCTCAGATGTTCTGTGCCAATTCTTGTCTGCTCCATCCCTCTCGCAGTCTCAACCAGCGGCAGCACAACCATAAACTCTAGCAACTCCAACATGAACGCCTCCGCCAATCAAACCGCTTCAAATACTCCCGTCGCCAACCCCTCAGCCAATGAAAGCGACACGAATGCCAATGCCGAGGATCCGTATCCCCACACTGTCTACTGTGTCGCCGTGCCCGTGACGGTGGCCAATAATATGATGTCTATTTATAGCGTGTGCTTCTCGTTTTTCATTCGCGGAGACTTGTTGAGTAGGTACGCCGAGGGCGCTGGAGGAACCGACCAGACGGGCATTGTACTAGGCGTCAGTGACCAGAGTATGCACTGGGAAGACATTCCTGCAGGCAATATCAGGGGGAAGGTGGTGGGCCTCAAAGAGCCTTTCATTATGTTCTGTAAGTGAGTGGCTGTGTGTTTACATATGGTATCATGTATGTGTCTGCATGACCATTAAGTGAGTGATTATTTGTCTACATGTAGTAATGTCCATTGAGCGAGTGGTTGTGTGTTTACATATAGTATCATGTATGTGTCTGTATGACCATTAAGTGAGTGATTGTTTGTCTACATGTAGTAATGTCCATTGAGCGAGTGGCTGTGTGTTTACATATGCTATCATGAATGTGTCTGAATGTTCATATGCGTTGGTGTAAACTTGGCTGTGTGGATATCACATACCGTTGGTTCGATGTGTGTGACTAGAGTGTGTACCGCGAAGACAGCCCCCGCGGGCGATGTTTAGCGCAAGGTCATCTCAAGGAGCCACTGTGAGTTGTTTGTTGGTTGTTTGTTGTGCATATGGTGACTTTGTATTTTGCACACTTGGTGACTGGTATGTTCTGTGACTTTCATGTGTGTTAGTTTAATTGTGTGAGTTGTTGGTTGTTTGTTGTACATATGGTGACTTTGTATTTTGTACACTTGGTGACTGGTATGTTTTGTGACTTCCATGTGTGTCAGTTTAATTGTGCGAGTTGTTGGTTGTTTGTTGTACATATGGTGACTTTGTATTTGCACACTTGGTGACTGTTATGTTATGCGACTTCCATGTGTGTTAGTTTAAGTGTGTGAGTTGTTAGTTGTTTGTTGTACATATGGTGACTTTGTATTTCGTACACTTGGTGACTGGTATGTTTTGTGACTTCCATTTGTGTTAGTTTAAGTGTGTGAGTTGTTGGTTGTTTGTTGTACATATGGTGACTTTGTATTTTGTACACTTGGTGACTGGTATGTTTTGTGACTTCCATGTGTGTCAGTCTAATTGTGTGAGTTGTTGGTTGTCTATTGTACATATGGTGACTTTGTATTTGCACACTTGGTGACTGTTATGTTATGCGACTTCCATGTGTGTCAGTTTAATTGTGTGAGTTGTTTGTTGTTTGTTGTACATATGGTGACTTTATATTTTGTACACTTGGTGACTGGTTTGTTATGTGACTTCCATGTGTGTTAGTTTAAGTTTGTGAGTGCACATCCCGGTCACAGTTTTTATGTGAGTGAGCATGAGTTTACACTGCAGTGACGTTCCGGCTGAGGCTGACAGTATCTGCTGTGAGCTGATGAGAAGCAATGGGTTGTGTATATTATGTAGGTATACTTTACGTAGATATGTTTAATGTAGGTATACCTTATGTAGTATAACAAAGCCACAGCTGTACTGCCAAGTACACCCGTATCTGTACGTGATCCGCTTACCTCCATGCATCGTCATCCACCTGTATACAGCTCTGCAAAGCTTCTCCGAAGAAAGCACCACACCCACACTAGACGGTGTGGTGTTGGGCCTGGCAAACGAAGAAACCATCCTACAGGTACTTAGAGACATCCTGCCGGTTTCAGACAACGCGTTTGGCGAAGAGTGCATGTTGCTACACACCTCCAACTCCTCCCAGCCTATTGCAGATAACAGGCTGTTCCTCTCTAAGGTAGGGGTTAGAAATTAGATACTTGGCCAGATTCGACACCTACCTACATACGGCAGGCAAAGCATGTTTGTGTTCTATCTACATATGGTGTATGTGGATATGTGGGAATGTGTGTGTTTGTGGACTAGTGCGTGTTTTAGTTGCGTTTCAGCTGCCTTGTCTTTGATTACTGAAGTAGCGGTTGGTGAAGAGTGCATGCTGTTGCGCACCTCCAACTCGCCCCAGTCTGCCTACAGCCGGCTATTTCACTCTAAAGCAGACATTAAACCCGGTTTATTACATATTTACATACGCTATGTAAACCATGTTTACCCACTATCTATATACGATATATGCATGTGTACGAAGTTGTGTGTGTTTGTTGTGTGTTCAACTGCCTTCTCCTAAGTAACGGGTTGTTTCAGGGGTTTGGGGCTTATGGTCTAGGGTTTATTACAATATCTAGACTTTCTCTCTCAAACGTTTGTAGACTGTCATGTATCTATCACGATTATCAATATCAAAGCACGTGCTGAAGACAAGTCTACGAGTCAGTGCTTAAGTGGTTACCCACGGATCCGACTCTAGTAGTATGACCATACCAGTTAGAATGCTATTCAACATTGCTATACCTGTCATTGTTAGCCATGTGTCTAATATCTACAGTGTCTGTGTGTGAGTGTTTGCCATGTGCTCGAGCCTTTTGTGAGGTTCCACATCGATACTCTCATGAAATGACGAATTTCTCTTTCTGCAACATCTTACGCAGTGTAATAATGATTGATAAATATTTTTAGTCAGTTGTAAGGACATATGTTCGGGCCAGGTAATCAACTACTCATGCGCTATATATATATATATATATATATATATGTGTGTGTGTGTCTGTGTGTCTGTGTGTCTGTGTGTCTGTGTGTCTATGTGTCTGTGTGTCTGTGTGTGTCTGTGTGTATGTGTGTTTGTA
>NW_014038149.1:2973-6790 GCF_001186125.1 Sphaeroforma arctica JP610 | reverse complement strand
ATATATAGCACTGCCAATCCTGTATAGTCCATATGTATATAACTAGTCACCTTGAAAATAAACACCCCGCCTTGTCCATTTAATCGTTCAACATACCTCCCACAGTTTCTGCAGACTGTCGTAGTCGAATTCGCGCTTCATATTAATAATCACCCACCGGAAACAGAAGAACATGTTCTCACAGCCGTTGGCAGCAAAGTGGGCTGTGAGTTCGGGATCGTAGTAGCGCAGCAGTCGGCTGAGTCGGCCCAGGAGGGTATGTACTCCATTCTGATCCTGCTCAGGGGAGGTAGCGGATTGACGGGTTACACAACTTGCTAGGTAAATAGATACACGCACATTTACATATATGTGTAGGGGTATCTTACTAGGTAGATAAATACACGCACATTTATCAATGTGTGCAGGGGTATCTTACTAGACGCACATTTACATATATGCGTAAAGGTACCTTCTAGATAGATAAATATACACACATTTACATATATGCGTAGAGGTATCTGACTACGTAGATAAATACACGCACATTTACATATATACGTAAAGGTATCTTTTAGATAGATAAATACACGCACATTTACATATATACGTAAAGGTATCGTTTAGATAAAAAAATACACGCACATTTACATATGTGCGTAGAGATATCTTGCTAGATAGATATATACACGTACATTTACATATATGAGTAGAGACATCTTACTAGATAAATAAATACACGCACATTTACATATATATGTAGAGATATCTTACAGAAAAATACACGCAAATTTACATATATGCGTAGTGATACCTTACTAGATAAAAAAATGCACGCACATTTACATATATGCGTAGAAGTATCTTGCTAGGTAGATAGATACACGCACATTTACATATATGCGTAGAGGTATCTTACTAGGTAGTTAGATACACGCACATTTACATATATGCGTAGAGGTATCTTACTAGGTAGATAAATACGCGCACATTTACATATATGCGTAGAGGTATCTTACTAGGTAGATACATACACGCACATTCACATATATGCGTAGATGTATCGCAAGATGTACTCGTATGGTCAACCCAATAGAGTACGCACACCATGTGAGTCCTACTAGGGTTCAGGGTTATGTTACACACTAGTTAAGCTAGGCATGTCTCCATTCCCATATATGCATACAGGCGTCTCAATAAGCAATGATCTGCTTTCACGTACTGATAGCTAGGCCAGTCGCAGTACAGCACAACGGGAACAACCCCACAGATACCAAGCACACTAGTCTGACCACATCCACATCTACAACTACCCCAACCGACACACGCACACATCCGTGCGTGTGTATCTCGCATAGGCAACACAAACGCCCGAGTGTGTGTTGGTTATATGCCACGAAAGTCAGTACGTTCACGCTACAACAGCCTGTCTATCCCCACAGCTTTACCTTTTGGAAGTTGTTCTCCACTCGGTCCATGATGCCTACAAAGCACCAGAACGCATCCACCTCGTCATCCATCACTTCGAGAATGGGTCCTAGAATATCACTCATGCCCTGTACGTACGCTGTATGTACGCGGATATCGAAGAAACATAGGCAGCATTGAATTGCCGGGTGATTAGACCAGCATTCGCTATACGGTATAGGGTGGTGTGTATAGAGAATACAACAGCAGAACTGTTGCTATCATGTACTACCATTTCTTGTTGCTATTATGTACTACCATCCCTTGTTGCTACTATGTACTTCCATCGCTTAGGTTGTGCTCGGCGACTGCTTGTACTGGCCCGTGATATCTACAAGGCACTAGAAAACATCCACCTCATCATCCATCACTGCAAGAATAACCCTCAATACATCACTCGTACTTTGTATGAAGACCGCGCTTATGCCAAATATGGTGTTGGTAGGTAGGGACAGCCGTTGGTGATACTTCTTTCTTTCTAAGGATTCACTTTGTGTATATACCCTGAGCACGTACGTACTCTGGGAGGTGGCACCATCCGTTCAGTGGCAATATATGATTGTACTGTCCGGCCAATGACTTTAACAAAGCACAGAACACATCCACCTTATCATCCATCAACACATCAACCTTAACATCCATCCCCCTTGGGATGTAAGATTCATTTACTATGCTGATTCTGTTACTACTTTATATCTTCATATCACTGGTAACTTTACTCAACTTTTAAACAAGATACAATCAACCGCTTAATCTTATACTTCCTTGACTATTTTATCGAGCCTTCGAGAGTGGTCTTTGATATATACCACTCGTTGTTCGCACGAAGACCGTGCTTACGGTGAATAGACTACATGGCCCGTATAGGTAGAGATTGTCAGTCGTTTGTGGTACGATAAGTAATTGCCGTTGGTGCTGTCATATTTGTGTATAAGAACTAGAAACTAGTACTTTGTGTGAGGTGACACCATGCGTTCTGTGACAATATGTGATTGTATGGTTCCGGCCGATGAGGCTAACAAAGCACAGAATGTATTAAACAAATACTAATAGCCATAGAGCCCATTAAAACCCTAAACCCCTAATAGCCACAAAGATTCGGCATGCATACATAGGTGAAAGTGCGTGGAGCCGTAGTTTCTCAGTCTTAACCTTAAACTCTAATGACTTAACTCCAAACCCTAAAGACTTGACCCTAAACCCTATTGGCTTCACCCTAAACCCTAATGCTTCGGCACGCGCACACGGCTGAGTGTGCATGGAGACATAATTTCTCGAACACGCATCTGCAAAAGGCGCTTAGAGAATGCTTACTTCCGAGTCTGAATTGATACGATGACTATCACCTATTGATTATCAGTCCATAGCAACAAGAACCCACACATCTGTCTCACTACAATCCCACAAACAACAAGACGATCAATACATAGACACCCCACAAAAGGATCCGATGCCTATCACCTATATATTATCAGCCCATAACAACAGGAAACCACACAGATGTCTCACTACAAACCCACAAACTACAAGACGATCAATACATAGACACCCCACAAAAGGATACGATGCCTATAACCTATAGATTATCAGTCCACAGCAACAAGAACCCACACATCTGTCTCACTACAAACCCACCAACAACAAGACGATCAATACATAAGACACCCCACAAATGAATACGATGCCTATCACCTATAGATTATCAGTCCATAGCGACAAGAACCCACATATCTGTCTCACTACAAACCCACAAACAACAAGACGTTCAATTCAAAGACACCTCACACAACCAGCGGCGCAGCCGATACATATGTTTAAGTTTGTATACAGACAATGATTTCATTTGAAGATGCCCGGCTCAAATCTCAGAAACCTCAAGTACAGTCCACACCGTTGTTGCGTTTGTAGATAGGACAGGCATGTCTAAGAATGGCAGATATCGAACCCAGTGTACCTATATCACAACACACGCATACACACAACCCCAACTAAAACCCTAAAACCCTACGGAACACCTGCGAGATTCTCAGCTCGTATAATTCTCAGCAGAAATACAGCCCACCACCCACCCGTTGCGTGTTTAGGCAGGACAGCTATGTGTGAGGATGGCAGATCTCCAACCAAAAATACGTACCCACCCCCACACACACAACAACCACAAGCCATCTAGACGGTATAACTACGAGAAAGAAACAGCCCCAAGCCATCTAGACGGTACAACTACGAGAAAGAAACAGCCACAAGCAATCTAGACGGTATAACTACGAGAAAGAAACAGCCCAGCCATCTAGACGGTATAACTACGAGAAAGAACAACCCAAGCCATCTAGACGGTATAACTACGAGAAAGAATAACCCAACCCATCTAGGC
>NW_014038149.1:0-2743 GCF_001186125.1 Sphaeroforma arctica JP610 | reverse complement strand
GAAGAACAGCCCAAGACCATACCTAGACGGTACAACTACAGAAGAACAGCCCAAGCAATACTAACGGTACTAACTACGAGAAGAAACAAGACCCAATCCATCTAGACGGTATAACTACGAGAAAGAACAACCCAAGCCATCTAGACGGTATAACTACGAGAAAGAAATAACCCCAAACCATCTAGGCGATATAACTACGAGAAAGAAACAACCCCAGCCATCTAGATGGTATAATTACGAGAAAGAAATAGACCCAATCCATCTAGACGGTATAACTACGAGAAAGAAACAGCCCCAAGCCATCTAGACGGTATAACTACGAGAAAGAAACAGCCCCAATCCATCTAGACGGTATGACTACGAGAAGGAAACAGCCCCAAGCCATCTAGACGGTATAACTACGAGAAAGAAACAACCTGAAGCCATCTATACGGTATAACTACGAGAAAGAAAGATCAATACAATCAAAGGGCGAGTCACCCGCTTCAAATCTTCACAAAACGTATCCCTACCCGAAACAATTCTAGCGAATACCTATAGACATCTGCGCCACATTCGGATAATACGTAAACGCCAACATCACTCAATACCTGTACGGAAACAGTACCTAGATCAAAATTGTAGAATACGTATGTCAACAGCACGTCATGCATGCGCTTCAATGCCTCGCCATTTTCATCCCGGTATATCGGCCGTTGCCTGTCGGTTCGGCTGACGTCTTTCTCTGCAAGTGAGAGTTTACATAATCTATGTGCGTAAATGTATTCAGTGATTATGCTTCGGAAACACACAGAGTTGCTATTATATCGGTTGCTGTCTATTGGCCCGACCGTCATCTTTCGCTCCAAGTGAGAGAAAACGTAGTATGAGTTAGTAAACGTATTGTCAGTTCATGCTTCGGAAATGAATAGGGTTGCAGTTATATCGGTTACTGCCTATCAATTCGGCTGCCGTCTTGCTGTGCACATGATAGTTCACGTACTCTGAAAACGTATCCAAAATATGTTTCAGAAAACGCTTTCTGGCATATCGGCCGTTCTGCGCATAGGATTTTACGTTATCCGCTCCAAATATACGTATTCATTCCCGTGCCCCTACCTCCGTCTGTCACAATATCGGCTGAAAGGTGTCTTTGTCTGGTAAAGTATTTACACATTGCCGTATCATAACGGAATAGACATGCCGTTTTCTCCCAAAATATCACAGAACGTTATGAGATTCATAGGATTCGAGCGACGCCTTGTTCTCGAACGTACATTTACGTAAAGCGGTGTAGGTAATATTGTTTTTTTATGGAACGAACACGCATACACGAATAGTTGAAAGTATAGTATTTGGAAGACGACTATATTCTTGATATCGAAATTTACGAAAAGCGGCGCAGATGAATAAATAAACGTAAACGGTGTAGATGTGACATTTCTAGAAAACAAACACGCTAACAAATGCATATACAATCATACCGATACGGTGCTCTCTATCGCGAAACTTTCGGAACCGCTTCGCCTGTGTGGGTGTTATGCTTTGCCACTGGCTTTTATATACATTGTACTCCTCTCTTTGTTATGCAAAAATATTAAGAAAAAAAAATGGAATGAGTGCACTATAAATCAGGTAAAGAAAAGGTATGAGATAACGTTTACGGTGGCATGTAGGTATCCTTGCACGCCGGTATGAAATAGTGCCATTGTCCTTGTTTCATGATTGCCATTGATGAACCCGTGTGTGGACACTCGAAGCCTCAGATGTATACAAATGGTATCGTTTGCCGCTGGACAATATACACAGTACTTTCCTCCCTTACGTTGGTATGGTATGGTCTGGACATAAGGTGTTGTGTGGGTGCTTGCTTGAGAACTATGTTATGTAGAAAGGAAAGAGTGTAGCACACGCCAGGAAAAGGCTATAAATACTATACCATGCAATACATAATCTGTTTTATGAATACTATAACATACCATACATAATTTGTTTTATAATACTATAACATGCAATACATATTCTGTTTACGTAATGATTGAATACAATCGACACAATTACAAACATGATCCATCTACGTAATTTTAATACGATCGACACACTCGCCACAACTGTATACATTTTCTCTTTACGTAGTTCCTCTGCAGTCAAAAACATTACATACGTTTTCTCTTTACGTAGTTCTAAGCACTCAGTCTCACTACAGGTCCAAGGGTAGTAGTCTAATAGGTACTTCCACACGAGCTTCCTCGCCTCTGGTGCCAATCCCTGAGCACAGCAAAACACATTTTAGAGGTTTAACGCTTAAGCTTTTAGGATCCAGGGACCGGGGTTGAGACACAGGTTGTGTGGTCCCTATACCAACTAACAGTGACTATAAAAGAATAAGGTCTTATGTTCTGTTAGCGAACACAAACATGGCACTAGAAAAATGAAATATCCTGGCTAGTAATAATACTAGTACAGATACTTCACAATATTGCGACTTAGATCGCATCCCAATTCAGCAGGTATACTGACAGACACTTATGTATGTCAATTAGTATAGATGCGTGTATAAATATTGGTTGAATAGATATGATATATATATATAAAGAATAAGGTCTTTTGTTCCATTAACGGACACAAACAGGGAAAATGGAATAACCTGGCTAGTAATAATACTAGCAAAGATACTTCACAAATATTGCGACTGAGATCGCATCCGAATTCAGCAGGTATATACTGACAGACACTTATACATGCCAATTAGTGTAGATGCGTG
>NW_014038150.1:0-6792 GCF_001186125.1 Sphaeroforma arctica JP610 | reverse complement strand
GTGTGTGTGTGTGTGTGTGTGTGTATGGTGTGTTCGCTTCCATCGCTACAACAATATGCGACTCTGATAGTATTCTGCTACTGTGTGTGAAATTGATAATCACGGTGTATGAGTTTGATATAATAGATGCACTACTGGATTAAAATATACATCAGCTTCCAAAGTATCGTGCGCGCGGAGTTAGCTTATTGATTACAATTTTTTATTTCGGCTACAATATTAGGTCAAGCTTATAATTTTACGTGGTGAAGAATTGAATATGCGCACGTACGTCAGTATAGTTCGCAGGCTGCAACTTGCAAGTCGCGTCACTGTTTTTAAAAAAAAATCACAAATATGTTGGCTCAAGAGACCTAAATGACTCTTCTACTTCGTTCAGTGTTCAATTTTTTAATGCAAGGTATATCGGTCATTGTACAGCTTTTACTGCGTGTGCAATATGCATGTAGAGCATGTGATTCTGATTGATTTTTAACTTGATGTTGTTTAGTATTTCTACCCGGTTTCAACTTCTAAAATAGAACAAGTACTTGTTGTTAATTGTTATGTAAGCAGCATCCCGCACGTTTGTTATTGGGTCGTTGGTTGTTTGGTATTAATACCGTTGTGGAAGTCTGGAACTCATTACTCAGGTATTTAAATATTAGTAGTGGTAAGTGTCTTTTTCCGGTCCCGCCAAAATATCGGGAGACTTCATATTCTAAATTTTTACTAGATATAAAAAATAAAAAATACTGGAACATACAAAGGAAATAACAGAGCAGTACTACAGTACAGCCTGTACAGGACAAGTACATCTAACTAATCTTATTTTTAGTTTTAAAGTACTTTGCACGTTAATGCGTGAAGTACTGAACTGAGAAACTAGGGGAGAATTACACTCGATAGAATCTCTAAACATTCAATGGATAAATACATGATGCCGGTATGTAGCGTTATTTCACCAGCACTCTGTGATCGTATGCTGGACCACTTGACAAATAATTGGCGAGTGGGACTAAGTCGAGCGTTTGCAAGTCATGTGTCACTCAGTTGCGCCGATAATTTTTAATAAGCGTGCGCCGTATTGATACGTAGTTATGTGTAAGTATTCAGACTTCAAATAAAAACGGAGCGTTTCTATGAAAAGTATCTATAAACAAAGCCTGGAGGTATAGCTTTTTCCTCTGGACACAATAGGATACCTATGTTTATCTAGAATTTATCGCAGCCATTTACGATAAAGTATCGGAGAGAACCTACTTACCATGGTGAAACGAGCTGAAGGCAAAGTAGTGTATGTAGGCGACTCTGAGAAAAGCGGAAATGAGAATATATTGCGAATGTCTGATCAACTCACCCATCTAACGGCACATATTATTCTGTATTCTCAGCTGGATCTTCCTTCTTACTTCAATGATGGAGAGAAGGAGAAGATATTGAGAATTCACGACGGGGCCAGTGTCGTTGTAAGTGCTCTCTTCAAGATATCTCCACGCTTTCACTCTTTTGCTTAACTCCATGCTATACTCACGCATCATTTTGCAGCTTCGTATATGTAAGGCAAAAGTGGTGGATGAGTCTAAAATATTCAGAACGAATACGTTAGTATACTGGAAGAAAAAAATCAGGCTGCTGTAAAGAATAGTCTCATTCTGGTTTTGTGGGTCTCTTGCGGTTAGAAAGTTCCATCCAAAACGATGATGGCTATACCTTTACATTTGGCCATTCATCCTGTAGGTAAATGTATGACCGTTATTGGATGATATCGTTTTGGTTGTGTTGCGGGTTTGCTGATAGTGTACTCAAGATAAGGCTATACTTTGCCGCTTCACAGGGTCAGATATGGTTAGAACAAATGCTTGATGTAGTTAAACAAGCAATGAAGAGGCTCGAGTCTGACAAGGTGAGTGTTCTCTGCGAGGGTTATGCATTTATTCTGTCAGTTGCGCGGTGACCGTGCTCGCTGCATGTGGTCCGTCGCCAACAAGGTTACAGAGTACCTCTTTGTGCCCTACTACTGTGTTGTACATTTCAAGGTGCGTTGGCAAATATGGGTCTATTCGTGATTTAGGTGCACAAATGGGGCGGCCACGCAAGCTTATCAGTTTCTCGTTAGGATTTTATTTTCATTTCATTATGTCAACATCAGACGTCGGCAACGGTTGCGAAAACGCTCTCGCCAACGAATGTGGAGAGCCCGGCTGTAGGTGCGGTGGTGGTAGCAAATCCTATATCTTTCGCATCATCTATCAGCGATGTAAGCTTTACGGTCCCCTTCCGCAAGAAAAAGGACATGTTCTTCGGCGACACGACTATATATGTGAACGCTCCAGGCGCTCCTATGAATCTGTGTGAGCCTCTCGCCATGTACACAAAGGTATGTGCGCACCTCTTCTACACGCCGGTAGCATGCATGTTTGATGTGAATACGAGTTGAGACGTGAAAACCTCTGTGTATAGCGACTCCATTCTTTTTTGGAATAGAGATTTGATTAGCATCACTCTAGCTGCTCGATTCTTGTCAAGAATGACCTCCTCAAAGACCACTTACAGTTCAATCTTGTATCCATAGTAAAGTCTGTCTCTGGATGTTGCATCGATTTAATCACTGACTATCTCTCGAGTTGATCCGTACTAGTCGACCACCTAACGCTCAGATTACCCTGTTGGTCTGTGTGGACACGCCTGATAAAGTTAAACCTGTGTGGACGTACGTTGGTTTTGGAGACGATCTACATAAGCCTCTCTTTTGCTTTACTATGCCCGCCAAACTGCCAAACACAGTTCGTGTCGTGGATAAGAAGAGGGGCGCTGATAGCGTAAGTTGACCCTGAAGTTATGCGAGTTGGTCATGATCAAGTATCTTTAAGGATATGAATGTTATTCAGATGCTTGATGAAACAAATGCAGGTAGGCTATACGTGATTCAAATCTCATCAATTAGATTTAATTTCAAATCTCATCAATTGGTGTTGGAACAGGTTGCGCAAGGTGCCAATGACGAGATTATTAGCAACATGCTAACTCAAGCTAGCGGGATACCGGTGTGTCATACACCCGATATTGTGGGCACTCTCAGCCCCTTAAAGATCAAGAGAACTTACGCAAAATGTCACCTGAAAGTGAAAGAGGGTGCTCTGTATTCGCTCTCAGATGGAATTCTGTTTGGCTTGAAGACACCAACCTTCTTCATATCGTACAATCGCATCACGGGCATGGAGATGGCTTCATCTGGATCAAAGTATGTACGATTTGTATTCTCATGTATACGCTAGAGTCTCTCTCGTCTGGTTGTCTTAATAGCTTATGCTCAGCTATCCCGTTCTACAACGCTGCACAAAGTACGTTTACAAACATTCCAAAACAACTAGACCAACTCACATAATCAGTGGGCTGCAAATCAGATTGGTTATTTCATCTTACTTTTTATTCGCACAATTTTCTATGCGACACTCTCACATTCTCGTTAGTACAAGTTCCATCATGAAGACCATACAACCTTGAGTTTCAGAAGGGTTGCCTCTCTGATGCAACTCCAACATACTCATTTTCTTCACTCAAAGTGTAGTGATTGATTGATGAAAACGAATGACAATTGTATAAAATTCTCACTAAATTTTATTTCTTATTCAGTCGGACATTCAGCTTGGCCATAAGCTATACCGCTGGAACCGCACTGCAAGACGGTATTGGCGAAGAGCCTGTAGAAGAAGAGGATATAAATTTGGAGATGTTTGATTCGAGCGACACAAATTATGTCAGCTATATAATACAATCTTTTAAAAAGTGGTATGTTGACCTGCTGAGAATTACAATATGTTTTATTGACGCAGTGGGTAGATACGCGACTTGATTTCAAATATTTGATTGATAGTTGCCTATTTGTACATGTTTGATTCGCTTGTGGTGCATACCCATTTCTTACACACTGATATCACTGCAATGCATCAGTATCGACCAACGTGCTTGTCTATTGGCTATGAATATATCACCATTTGGGAGAGGCCTCGTGGATAGTTCAGTCTTTTGTTGTGGCTGATTTACTGTCGACTGTTACTGGACACTTGCAGGAATAAGAGAAAACGACGACTATCAAATAATGCTGAAGAAAAAAAGTCTGGCACCGCGCCTGCAACATCCGAAGCACCCAATAAGGCTCAGCATGGCGCTGGTGAACTCGAAGATGGATCGGACGACAGGTTGTAAATTGCTCAGCATTTCGGCGCGTGTTTCTTTACTGCATAGCCACGAATGGTCATATTTGAACCGGTCATTTTCTTAGCACCGTTCTACGCTAAACTTGTAGCCAGAGTGTATTATGTATTCCAGTATATGTCAGATTTGTGTCCAGTACATTGTCGACCTGGAAGCATATATTATTTTTCTCGAACAAGAGACCCTTCAGTAAAAATAGAATCGTCAACGGAATAAGGGTGTATCAATCTGACTCTACCACCGATTTGAAACTTCACTATTTCACAGTGAGGACTCTGCTGCCGATTCAGACTTCAATCCCAATAGGAAAAGAGATTCCGATTCCGACGCAGACTCGGACTGTCCGGAGGAATTCGATGAAAACTACGAATCATCAGAATCGGGAGACGAAAGCGAGGGAGCTCGAAGTGAGAATGGCGACGACAGCGACGACGACGACGAGCAAGAGGAGACGCCTGTTCAAGGGAGAGAAAAAAAAAGGAGGCGGAGCAGCGAGGGCAATGAGGGGGGAAAGAGAGCACGCAATTCTGAGGTAGAGATTGTAGGTAGTGTGGCGCCGATGAGTGAGGAAGATAGTGACGATGGTGAGTGAGGGAGTATTGTTTGCTGTGTTAATGGTGGTTACGCTGTGCCGAGGGAATATCTTGTGGTAAACGAAGGCACTCCACGGCGGCACGTAAACCACTATTGAATAAATTTTAGACAGTGAACGTAATTTGAAGATGAAGCGTATCGGATTCGCAACATATTAAAGCACGAGTAAAAAAACTGATTCGGTATATGTAGTGCATCAGCAGTTGGAGTAATATTTTATGGCGGTCCCAGATTTACAATCGGATCAACCGGGATTTGTGTCTACCTGGTATTACTGCGCAGCGACGTTCAGCGTTCAACATAGATTAATTTTGATCCTAGTGTTGTGGAGCAAACCAACCAAATTCAAATAAGACAATAAAAAGTAGGTTTAGTACGAAGTATTCGCAGTCACGCCTGTTGAGTGCTGAACAATTACGATATACTCCTTAGATTAAAGTGAAAAACGAAATTAAAAGAATTGCAAAACGACATATGGACGATGTACATTCACAAAAGGAATTTGGTGATGCTAATGTGGACAATCGGACGCAGGGCGGAGCAAAGCATCGAGAGATGCTCAGTATGCGATGGACAGCAGACGTGTAGGCATGAGGACGTATCAGCTGCGCCCTGATGTATATTTCGATCCTGTCATCAATCAACCCAAATTTTGGTGTAATTGAGAAATGATACTTTCTACAACCCCCTAGTAGGAAACATGTGAGACTGAAACAGCCCAATGTCAACTACTGTTGCAATTGTCAAACAATCTAAGGAGTATTCGACCGCTGTCACAGGTAGGAGGCCATTTCTGGAGCAGGACAGGTCATGGGGAGTGTAGTCTCAAGGGGGCATATCTTCAAGAGGGCGGGTAGGAACATAACTATTGGTATATTCTGAAGAGGTGGTCAATTTTACAAATCATAAAGACTATACTATCTTGCATATTGGGATGAATGGTAAATATCCTCAACTCGTAACAAGAAATTGAACAACGAATGATTAGCTAGCGGCAGAGTTCCATTCAGCATGCTGGAACGTATAAAACACGTGGGAACGGTGGCACCCTCGTGCACTGAGTGTAATGCCATAGCACTCGCATCATCCGACGCACAATGACAGGTGAACAAGCAAATAGTCAACGAAACAAGCATTCTAGGTGTAGTGCTTGCAGACGTGGATGGGTTTTGTTGAATATGCAAGTGCTAACAGGCAGGTTTGATAACAGGTAGGTTATAGGGGTTTGTCGTTCTAAAGTAATCCTCATAAGCGAGCAAGTGAGGCTCATGCACACTGCCCTAGGTGTACTGAAGCGATTTTTGTGGGGGGCTGGGCATGCGAGGTCCAGGGAATCAGAAGTTAGTCCTCCCACCACCGAGAATATGTGAACAATATTTTAAATCCTACTTCAAATAGGCTCCAAAATGATGAAATTGTGTTCATAGTCTACTCCATAGTTATCGGTCATCCTGATCGATGTGAAGGAGTAGTGTACTTCCTTACAATATTGTCAGATAATCATTCGAAAGCCGTTCTGAGCGAAATTCCATGCCAGAACTACATTTAAAGTATCATGGTTGATATCGCTGATGTAGACCATACTTTATAAATCTTCTTTCATTTCCAACGCACAGATAATTTAATTCTCGCTAGCATTTTTATCGGCATCTTCCGTACTGGCCGAGGTAGCGTTTGCCAAGGCCCCACGCTGGGCGCGCAACTTCTCTAGCGTGCTTTTCAACTTAGTATTGAGACTGTCAGCGTCCTGCTCCATATTCGACACCATGGCGTCTAGCTAAATATCGAGACGACAAGGTAGAAAATTAAAAAAAATTAAAAAGGCAGTCTTACGCGATGTAAAAGCGCACAGATATTTAACTCAGAGATATAACCAGGATAAAGGTGTTATCAGTATCAAGATATACAGAGCCTTTGCATTTCCCAAAATTGAGTAAATACCCAACTGATTCATCACATGTATGTAATTAAAAAAGNGAGAGAGAGAGAGAGAGAGTAGAG
>NW_014038151.1:5365-6796 GCF_001186125.1 Sphaeroforma arctica JP610 | reverse complement strand
ATCTAAGTCGCCTGGGCCAGATATCTTCAAACCACTACCCAATCGGGTTATAAACGAATACCCTGAAGTATCAGCCGTTGCGGGTTTTTAATTCTGATAACAGTCTACATACTAATATCAGATAAAACCATTGATTAAAACGTACATTATAATAGTAATCCACTCTATGAATATATACTGTGTATTCTACTTCAATATCATACCCCATCAAACAGGTCGCCTTATACCGGGTTGGTGGTAAAATCACCCGGTAAACCCAGTGCATGAGGATTAGAGATCTCTAACGATAGATACCAGTATGAACACGTTCTATAACAACAATCTACGCAATGAATATAAGCCGTTCAACACACCTTGATGTCACTAAACTTGTCCGCCAAGTCGTCATGTGAGCTATACCCAATATGGTACAGGAAATCACTCGGCAGTCCAAGGAGATGTGGGTTAGAAATCTCTAATAACCGGTTTCGTTGCATCTCATAAAAACGCTTAGCAACCGTTGAGAAGTCTACAGCTACTGGAGTATCAGAGTCAGTGTGTCTTACTGCATCCTTCCTATTAAAGCTGTACTCATCGATTTGGCCCAGCCGGAGTGCCTGAGTGAGTTGCCGGTCGAAACTGCTCGACAGTGTATCGTAGCTGACCCGTCTATCCATGATGTGTGCTATGTGGGATGGTGTGAAATTTGTGTTTATTTATATATATACTAGTATAATGATATGCGTGCTTGTGTATCAGTATAGTGGTGTATGTTCATATGTACCAGAAATAGCCAATTGTAGTGCTTCCTATCGTAATTTAAGTCGCAGAGCAGCTGAGTATGTACTACAAAAACGAGTTATACTAGGTACACCTAACAGAGGTAAGCGAGTTATACTAGGTACACCAAACAGAGGTAAGCGAGTTATACTAGGTACACCTAACAGAGGTAAGCGAGTTATACTAGGTACACCTAACAGAGGTAAGCAAGTTATACTAGGTACACCTAGCAGAGGTATAGTATGACGTACACAAATATACATATATCTGCATATATACGCTATCCAATATAATTCATGGCCTTCTAAAATACTACATGATTGATTTAGCAGGAGGCGATGATACAAATGACACTAAAAATATTATAACAAATGTCGATCACGCCGGAATTTGACGTCTTGACAGCTCCATAATCAATAATGATGACATATGAATACGTCATTTCTATCCATATTTGGTCGATTCATCCATGGCAACAAAAATATCATAGTCCTTTGTCCTCCCCTGTATGATTTAGAGGGGGCTATGAAAATCACTATTATCACCATATCAGCAACCATTCAAAATCCAATACGTTTGCCAGTCTATTTTAGGCAAGGTGATGTTATGAACTTTCAGGACAATGTCATCATCCGCAACACACACACACACTATACACACACACACTACACA
>NW_014038151.1:0-3533 GCF_001186125.1 Sphaeroforma arctica JP610 | reverse complement strand
ACATATACATATACATATACATATACATATATATATCTATCTATCTATATATATATATATGATATATATGATATATATACATATATATATACATATATATATATATATATATACGTCCGAATATGCTCTCGCTATAATTTTCTGAGTTAATAGATGCACATCTTCTGCTTCTGAAAATTGACATCTGGATACTGCTGTCCTTATTTGACATGCGTGAGTACTTGGTTAAAAGTATTGATATATGAATACGCACCTATACATCATACGTCATAATAAATATACTATCTCGATACTGTTGGTCGTTCGCGCGTGGCTTGGGCTTCACCACTGTGAGCGTCCTAAAGTGCCATAATCTTTCAAACTTTTTTTTGATCCGATTTCAGCTGCGCTGTAGGGAATAACATAATATTGTTCCGTACCTCACATGTGGATTTTTGCAAGCGTGATCTGCTCCGGCGAATATTAGGCATACAATTAAATTAATTTAAAGCGTGCGTTTGGGGATGTGTTGATCACACACAGTACTGCAATCCATATATACATATATATAGATACCTATATATGTATTTATATAATCAGTCTTAAAGCGTGCACCTTCCAAGCTGACTGTATAATCCAAGGGCCAGGTAAAGCTCCCCTAATCCCACAATTGCAAGTATGTTGAGTAGCTTACTTATCATCACGCTCATACTGCTGACGGTACCGTGCCAGGCCGGGTACACACCCGCATACAACTACAAGGACGACCCAGAAGTAGACTCCGTCACCAGCATAGTCCTCAACTGCGATGACGGGGCAACTACTGACGACGAGTGGACCTGGGATGACCTCCAAAACGATGTCAACATAAAGGATAACGTGCAGGTACGCATCACGTGCGATCTGGACATCGAGGGGCAGACCATACGGAATGTGCTGGTGCAGCAACGAGGCCAGGGCAGCCGCAGATTCGCACTTAAAAGCTACACTATTAAATTCGGTGATGAGAATACCAAGTGGCGAGGGTTGGATAGGCTCTTGCTTAAGAAGGACCCGGCCGAGCACTCGGGTATCCGGGGTAAGCTCGCCTTCGATCTGTTCCGGGATGTACCGAACTTTGCGTCGTTCCGAACCAGTTGGCACTCGCTGACTGTGGTGCTGCACAAACCCGATGGCTCAGAGGAGGTGCTCGATATAGGACTGTACACCAACTATGAGAAGGGTGATGCGGCCTGGATTGAGCGTCGCAAACTGCAAGGTGCTGGTTATGAGGGTACAGATGCGTGGCTGTACAAGGTCAATCAGTGGGACTTCCGGCGGCGCTCAGCCATACGCACAGAAGAGGATCCACGCTACGACAGACAAGCCATGGAGCGGTACATTGAGGCCGAAGGCAACCGCGACCACAGCAAACTCATCAGAACAATGCGAGCGCTCAACGAAGCCGCTGACGACGAGTTTGAGAGTGTGCTGGCTGAGCACTTTGATCTGCAGAACCTGGCGACGTTTGTGGCGGTGGCGGTTATATGCGGTGATTGGGACCACACATCACGGAATATGTACATCCTCTCGGGCCCAGAGAGTTCGGTGTGGTACGTATATCCGTGGGACTTTGACAAATGCTTTGACCGACACCCTACACGGGTCAACACGCACCTGAGTCTGCAGAACGTAGCAGAGAACTACTTGTTCAGACGCATTATGTATACCATACCCATCAAGTTCACCGCGTTGGTCGATGCGAAGATAGATATGTTGTACAGTGGTGTTATGAGTCCACGTAGGGTCGCTGCGCTTGCAGAGGCGTACGCAGCTACCGTAGCCCCGTGGTTAGAGCCGGGGATGCCAGATACAACCCAACTCACTAAGAAACCCTGGCAGCGTGAGAAGAAGGACTTCTACAAGGCAGTGAATGGGAACGTAGCGGCTTGGAAGAAGAACATGTACTTGCCGTTGGGTGTTCGAACTACCAGTTTGAAGGAGACTGGTTTTAATACGTACAGGCTCAGAATGAGAGACTCTGTTTCCACTACAGGTGAGCGCTCGATTGGCGTGATTGCAATGGTAGTGCTTGATTTGGATTGTTGTATTGATGTTTCATACGCTATTATACCATTCTGCAATCTACACCCACACACACACACACACACACACACGGGAAACGTAAGATTTGAAGAAATAATATAATGCCAGTAATATAAGGCCTGTATCTATAGACATATACTCAAAACACGTATGATTCTGTCTGTGTATACACACACACGGGAAACGTAGGATATGAATATATGATATAATGCCAGTATTATAAGGCCTGTATTTATAGACATATACTTAAAACACCTATGATTCTGTCTGTGTATACACACACGGGACACGTAGGATTTGAAGAAATAATATAACGCCAGTAATATAAGGCCTGTATTTATAGACATATACTTAAAACTCATATGATTCTGGGCAACAGGTGAGCCGGTAGAGCACAGATGGACACTCGGACGAGGCTGTCCATGTGTCAACCAATCCTGTACGAAGTATCTGCGATTTGCTGATCCAGTGGAGGTAATTTGCACAGGCGAATGGGTGGACCTGGAGCGCACAATATCTATCCAGGAACTGGCTTTCAGTGTGTGTCAGGAGGCAGAGCGAGTGTGTGGTAGTAGCACGCGAGATGCATGTTATTTAACGGTAAACAGTAGGTACAAAGAGTCTAAGATCGAAGGGCCCTATGCCATGGACCCCATCAGAGTTCAGGTATAGGCTGGGATGGGTTCGGTGCAATAAAACTGGTAGGACAACTCCGCATATGTTGGAATACTGGTATATTCTATGAATGAAGCTTATCTATGCCAAAGACACACATGCAGATGGCAGTAAAACGCATAGTTTCTTCATAGTATCGGCCTTCAGTGTGTGCAAGAAGGCGAAGAGGGTATATGGTTGTACATAGGAGAGGAGTGTGTTACAAATCCGAGGAGTGTAAATACAAGAGCCTAACATCGAATAACTGTACGCGTTTGGGCCATCGAAAGGTCAAATAAAGGACTGTGATAGGGGCATGGATGTGTCCATACACCGAAGTAGGCACGAAACTCAGCGTGAGAGGGGTTGCTGTAAGGTGCAAGCATGCAGGCATCAAGCACTTTATACCCGGAGGAACAAGCTGGACAGTCCTTTTAAGACCACCCCAGACGAAGGTGAAAGCAGCAGAGGAGACTTCATGCCACATTTAGGCACAGGACTTTCATTATCAAATGTCCTTGCGCATGAGCTACTTCAGGGATTGAATAAAGAAATTTAAATGAAGAATTTTATATTCGTGAATCAGTTTGCAGGCATGACTATCATTCGTACATTTGTTGGTTGACGTGAGCACGAATCGCTCAAACGTTTTAAATGTTCGCAAAAGCATTACAATACGTATACACAAAACACACACAAACCGTTCACGTGTACACAGGCATATACACGCATATACACAATATACACAACATATATACATATATACATATATACATACTTACACACACACACACACATATATATATATATATATG
>NW_014038152.1:0-6802 GCF_001186125.1 Sphaeroforma arctica JP610 | reverse complement strand
TAGCGGACTTAACCTGGGCTGAATTGTACTCGAGAGCGGATCAGACGTTTACCAACCGCCCAAGTTCCGTGGTGAAAGTCACTAATGCTCAGAAGAAGGTCGGCGGCAATCTCACCGGGGGATCAGGCAATGGTCGAGACTCTCAGTCTACTAATGAACGTCAGATGGAAAACAGAGGGGGTGACAAAGGTGGCAATAAGAACTGAAATACAAATGGTTCTGAAGGCCACAAGAACAATGTCATCCCTAAGGGTAACCAGACCAACAGAAATGGACCTCCAACCCTAAGCCCAGGCATAGGGAGGTCAAGAACTGTAGTGAGACTGATTGCAATTGGCGAATGACGCAACACGAGCCGAATGGCAGATGGAATGGAAGGCATGCAGACAAGTGTAAGCGCTTTATCGCGAAGTGTGCCGACTGTACCGGGACTGGAGGTTACCACAAGCATACATGCAAGGTTCGACTGAACCAAAGGTTGAAGTAAAGTGACAAACATACCAGGTCTCGTCACTACGACAAAAGGACGCACGTCAAGACGAGCGTGTAATCCTAGATATACGAGTTAACGGACATGAAATAAAAGCGATGTTGGATCCGGGCTCGCAAATTTCATGTATATCCTCTAGATTCTGTAAGATGACAGACGTAACTCACACTCGTAAGTTAGAGCCAACTATGTTGAAACTGGCTGACAAAAGAGAGATCACTTGTAGAGAAATGGCAATCGATCTTAGGTTTACATTGACAGACCAACGTACTACAGTTACCAAGGCAGTCATATGTAACACCTCACCTGACTATGATATCATAGTAGGTATGAGTGATTTATTGAACCACAGAAGGATCAGTCGGACGACAACCTTTTGAAACCGGTGTATAAACCTTCGAATACTGTGAAAGAGATGATCTCTCACTTCACAGAGAAACTCAAGGACTTGATTTTCAAGAACGACAAGATTCAGATCACTGACTGAGCAAAGTTCAAATTCAATAACGGATACGTTAGTCTAGACCTGACAAGAGTAGATCTCTCGAAGCTGAAGTGTCCTACACGTAACTATGTTGCATGGCGACATGAGACACAGGTCGTACGGGAACAGGTTAAAGCCTGGTTAGATGACGGACCGATCGCAGTTAACTACGAGCCAACTCCCGTCTACCTAGCGCTTTTAGCCGTCGACCAATTCAACTCTGACGGGACGCTGAAGAAAGTTCGGGTGTGTTTGGATATGAGCCCCATTAACGCTTTGATACCGACACACAATTTTCACTTACCAAGGATGAACGAACTACTCAGGCGTATAGAGGGAGCTAAGAAATTCTCCACCATCGACCTGAAGCAGGGCTACCACCAGAAGAAGATCTACAAACCACACCGGAAGTATTTCACCTTTACCTGGGAGGGTTAGCAATACTCGTTCAAAGGTGCCCCCTTTGGGTTACACATGTCACCTTGTAATTCCCAGGTCTTAGTACAGAACCATCACATCATGTAGTAACTTAGTGTAATAGCATAAACATAGTAAGTTACGAGTTAAACACAATAGCTGTAGAAGCCTATAATACATAAAATATAAATAAAGATATTATAACCACCTTCTATTATGACTAAGGGATGTTTATATGTACGATACATACCTTTAACCCATAGTCTAACTCGCCATAAATGGCTAGTGCGATTACCTGGGCCAAATTAGTATTTACGACGTATTTACGACGTCTCATAATACTGCCAGCCGGGCGAACGATGTCGTGTCGTAAATTCCCCCGAACGTATACGCAAAGCTGGTGGTCGTATATTTAAAAACGACATTTATTATTATTATTATTTTTCTAAAGAGAAAAGGATGTATTTATAAAAACTAAGTTAATTTATAGAAAAACTTATGAATATAAATCAGTTTATAATATGGAAAAACCTTCTATACTTATAAGCTGGGTTATTTTATAGAAAAACCTTCTGTAATATTATTTTAGAAATCTATAAATAAATCTTGCTATATTTGGCTTAAGTGTTATGTTCACATATGAACAACGTCATTCGCCTGGACGTACGTTTCGTGAACAAACACGAAATTGATCATATAATTATATATGACAATGTCTGCCAACGATATGGCTCATTCCTAACTTTATTTTATTGAGTTCAAAACACATTCTTTAAACGTCGATTTCGTTTTTATAATATAGTAATATAGATAGTAGCTAGTGAGCCACGAAAAGCGAGTTTTACAACCTGCGTTCTTTCAGCATATCATGCAAGATTTGTTTAGGGACATGAACAATGTACAAGTATACATTGATGACACTGTGGTATTCACCAAAACCAAAGAGAGACCAAAAGGGTTGTGCGAGAAGTTCTAGACAGACTCAACAAGCACAACTTTAAAGTCAACAGCAAGAAATGTAATTTCGGTGTTAACGAGATTCAGCTGTTGGGTTACCGAGTATCCGGGGATGGAATCATGATCGATCCCGTGAAGGTCGAACACTTGCTAGACTGGAGAACTCCTACCACTGGTAAGGATTTCAACAGCATGTGCGGATTTGTCAACTTTTTGTCTGACGGGGTACCACACCTGGCAAGTTACTTAAAACCCTTTGGACATTTGAGATGTCATAAAGGCAAACTAGGCGCACTGTGGACCAAAGACTGTGATGACGCATTTAAGCAGATCAAAACAGTGGTTCAGCAGGCACCAGACGTCCAGCCACCAAATGATGGTATTCCATTCATGGTAGCAACAGACGCGTTCGACATGGCACTCGGCGGCGTTCTGTATCAAATGATTGATGGGAAACCAAGATATGTACAGTTCTTTAGCAGAGCTATGAACTCGTTTCAGATCTATTTCCCAACCGTGCAACAAGAGCTTTTGGCTATTGTGACTGCACTCACTCATTTTAAGGACTATCTATATGGCACGCACTTTAACGTGTTATGTGATCAGAAGTCTCTGCAACACCTAAAGGACATGAAACCTAACTCACAGTTACTTAGTCGGTGGCATGACACGATCGCAAAATTTTCTTTCGGCATAACACACATACCGGGTATTCACAATCACTTACCCGACATGTTGCCTCGCTTCGTACCAGACTTTAACAAGATGGTTAGGGAGTCACTAGCTACGGATTGAAAGACCAATCCTAGGTGGTTTAAGATCGCTGACAACATATATGGACCACATACCATAGATATGTTTGCCGCTCATCATAATGCACAACTGCCGAGGTACCGGACACTGGAACATCCGGAAGGAGACGGATTCCAGATAGACTTGTCTAACGAGAATGCCTGGGCAAATCCTCCATGCCTATTAGTACCACAGTTGCTAAATTATGTACCTACGCAAGATGATACCATCGCGTTGTGTTGTCCCCTAAGACACTCAGATAAATGGCTACCACAGTTGATCTCAATGATACAATGTGAGCCGATCTATGTGGATAGAGAGGTAGATACTTTTCTCTACCAGGGTACCCGTGCAGTCCAAAAGACGCCTTGGCGACATACTATAATATGTCGAATAGGTCCAGTTGGAATAACCAAGTGGACACCATCCGAGACTTTCAAACAGAATGTTGAGGAATCTAAGATTCCACTCTTGAATCCTAAGTCTCAATCAGAGACTGGGACAACACAAGCACCTGCAGTATGTGTTACCGAGATACAGCCAAATTCAAAGGAATCAAAGAGGAGCGCAACACTAGCGAAAGCCTTCTACAAGAAAACACGGTCTGACAGGGAAACTGCACACCAAGCAGAAATTCGATTGCTTAAGCAATTGATGAATGGCTTCCCTGATGTATACGACCATGTGACTCAACTAATGGATAGATTAAACATTAGTCGGATTCACGACGTAGAATCTTTAGGCGAGATTGGACAAGTCGAGTCTTCAGGTCCAGGTGATGACGCGGTGGAATCCTCACCTCTTGATTTCGATGTTACAAGTAGATCCCAGGAGGCGATTCTGAAGTGGTTAAAACAAAATCATGCTCTTAAGCACATGAATAAGGTTAGAACTGAGAAAGATTACAAGAGGTATGGAATCGTACTCCCGAACCTCAAGCAATATATATCTCAGGTGTTCACGAGTTAAACGACTGCAAAGTTAACCGAATCAAGCGCTACGGATACGCACCTTTACTCAGCGTATCAGAAGACGAGCCGTGGCGCCGTTGTAATTTTCAAGCTGAGGGTTTAACGAATTGGACATGAACAAGAACTGAGATATTCAAGATTCTGAACATGTGATAGTACTCAGTAGAGTATGTGACTCTACTGTGGACAATTAGGTGGTTTTCCAAATATAGATTGGTTTTTCCACTGAAATTATAGTTGTACATAATATAGGAACGACACCAATCTGACACCTGAAAACGACACTTTGGGAATCTCTAATTATTGGGAGTACCATGAGCGAGGGTCTCAGGAATGAAATGGTTGTTGGTACAAACCTATGGTATATTTCGAAAATCAGCTCAGAGCAAGATAATCCACTAAGAATAGGACAGGATCAGAGTTGTTATAATTCAGGACCACATGGTCTTGATTCCTCCTAGCCAGCCAACTAGATGTGCCCGTTTATGCCTTAAATGGGATGGGGAGCTAGGTACCAAGTGATGGGGTATAGGTGCAGATGTATGCTGTACCAGCTTGGTGTTTTGATTTTATTTTAATTTTCTTAAATTGGACTTAGAGGCATTTATTAGTTGCTTTGATTGGGTGATTGTTTCGAGGCGTGAAGGATGCTTAAACGTTCAGGTATATGCACTCTCACGTTCAGGTATATGCACTCTCTAAACTGTAATATTTAGCTGTAGTACATGGGCACATATGTGTCTTTTGAAATCGAATTCATGATGCAAAACTCTGGAAACAGTGCGTGTTTCTCGTGTTTTGACATCAAAGTCATATTTTACTTTAGGACCCTCTCAGGCTTCACCGTGTGGTCCGAGACTCCGTGCTGTCACTCCTGTTACACTGGGGGTGACTGGGCTGTGATGTATTCACATTAACACCCATCAATTATCTACTATAGGGATAATATTATTTATTTCAAAAATGGCAAGTATGTATGATACAATGTATGAACATATGGTATGGCTCTCATAGTCGCTGTAGTGGTTCAGGAAAGATTGATGGGAAGAAGTGGTCGTGTGTGTTCGAGCGTATATGATTAAGAAATGTGGTGTTATGCCAGGTTTCAACCACACACATAACATCAACCTGACTTAAAATCGACATAACGTTCAAACACTTATCTGTATGTGCTGCGTTGTCCATGTTGAGTCCTTGTGGGTTGAAGAGCGTCATCCTCATTGGGCCTAACATTGGACACGATTTTAACAAAGTATGTACACCTGATTCGATAAATTCAGTTTTGGATGTAGTCCCAATATTAGACATTTTTGAAAAACATTTATATAAAAAATTCTTTTTGCGCAAGCGCCAAGTTGATAGCTCTAATGGAGATCATGCAGTTATGCATTGGTGTATGAATAGGATTATGCACTTTTCGACCATGCCAAATATTGGATTTCCAGGTCATATATTAGCAGTTTGAACCTTCCAAGAGTTCTTATATACAAATAATGTAAGTGTTATAAGTACGGAACCCATCCTATGGCCTAGATGGCTTTTTATAATTGCTCAAAATCGCCATTCACGTGCTTGTTTGTCAATTAATGACCTCCCTTTGGTGAGCGTATCTAAATATATAGCTTTGTTATGATTTTCAGACCTTCGTTATACTTACATGGCCATAACTAAACCATAATAATATGATTCTATTCGTTTATGGGTGAACATGTAGTGAATTTTGACAAAAAGTCGAATTTAAACACACTTCTTGTCGATTTTAGCAGCTGTAGGTTGCATTACCGTTATAAGAATGCATATACGATATTGTTTGGACAATAATTGTACGTGAAAACATTGCAACTTTACTAATTATGCATATTTAGACCCAATAGTCGCGTTTTGGAGGTTTCCGATGTAGTGTTAGACTCCTAAGCATAGAAGGTGTTCTACTCGTACTACGACCTTGGCGTCTTCACAGATCATAATGATATAATTAACCTTGAAATATGCCAAAAAAAATATTATTGAGAATAAATAGAAATCCAGATGTAGCTATGTATTCAGGACCGCTTCGTTATTTTCGTCCCGATTTTATCCCCTTGCTTGGTAGATGGATGGGATTAAAAAAAATGTATTTGATGCTTTTTTTAATCACATAAAACACAACGAACAAACTCAAAATAAATAATTATATATTTATGTTTGCATGGTCATAATTAAAAAAAAAATTGTATTTATTCAAGAGACCTAACACCAATTTATTTATAGTTATTTTATATATACTATTTTTTATGATTTGGTTTTTATTGTATGTATTAAGGTTTAGTCTGTATTTCTCATTAAATATAACCAAAGCTGTGGGAGTTGGGAGTTGGGAGTTGGAACTTAGGAGTGTGGGTAAATATTTAAATATTTATTTATGTTCCATGGCGAGTCTCCGACTGAGCGGCTCTCCGTAGTGAATATCTATTTCTAATGTTTAAAAAATAAATAGTTGCATCTTCCTCTATAATCTAGACCTCTACTGTAAAGAAACTTTCTCACAAGAGAGAGACAGACTGACAGAGAGAACACTATTTTTAATAAAAATACAAAATAAAAATACAAAATTGTTATTTTGTATTTGTATTTAAAGAAAACCAAAATGGGTTTAATATTAGTACTAAAAAAAGGCAATGGACTATAACAAAGTTCCGTTTTGTTTTTGTT